>NC_067165.1:27074800-27327300 GCF_903995435.1 Acomys russatus
ATAAGCCACCAAACCCAGCTTTGTGACCTTAAACTTCTGATCCCTCTGCTGTCTCCTCCTGCTAGGATTAGAGGCATGTGCTGCCGCAACGGTTTTACGTGACGCTATGGACCAAAGCCAGAACTTCATGCTTAGACAGGCCCTCTACACACTGAGCTGCACCCCCAGCCAGGTTTCTTACTTTTTTGGGTGCACAAATAGGATCATACTATGTAGCCCAGGCTGGCCCCAACTCATCCTCTTCCTGTCTTAGCTCCCTGAGTTTCTTACAAGTATGTGCTATCTGGCCGGATTCAAAGCTTAGTGGCTGGTGGTGACTACTTTTAGGTTGTCTGGGGAATCTTCATCCCCGGTACAGAAGAGACTCTCAGGTTTTGCAGCCCTTGCTTTCTGGGGCCTTTGCAGAGGCACTCTCCAGCCACTATGCCGCTATGCCTCACCCATCATCATCTTCCCTGCTCCCTCCCTCACCCACCCCCACCACCCACCCCCACCCCATCCTGCCTCCTTTAGCCCCCAGCATGCACTGGGCTGCCAGAGTCTGATGCTTGCCTGACACAGAGGCTGAGGATGGGAGAACCCAAGAAACAGGTCACATCTTTCCTCCTCTCTCCCTGCAAATCCCATCTATGGCTCTTCTAGTTGCCCCCACTCTGGGCAGCAGCTGGAGCCAGCCTCTGGAGACAGAGGTCAGACCTTGTCATCCTACCATCCATTGTCCCCCTGGCTCTAGGTGTCAGAAGAAAAGCCAGTGTCCTTGCTGTGACCTTCATGGCTCTGCCGCTCCTCACGGGCCTCCATGCCTAGATTGAAGCGGCTGTTTATGAGTGTGTTCCCTCCCTGGGCCTTCGCTTTCAGCCCTCCTCTCTCCCCAGGAAACCACAGGACCTCCTTCCCAGCCTCCTCAGTGGCAGATGAGAGCTCCTCCTCAGCCTCCTCCACTCCTTCACCTGCTTCTGTTATCTGTCCTTTCTCTGTGCGGAGCAACCACATGGCATGCAATTACTTGTTTGATCCCTGTTCCCCTACTAGACTGTAAGACCCAGGAGCATGGGGGGTGGGGGGATGGGGAGAGAGAGAGGTGGAGGGGAAAAGAACATGAAAAGTGGAGGAAAAAAGAAAGGTGGGAGGGAGAGGGAAGGAAGGGAGAGAGAGTGGATGATCTAATCCCAGTACTTGGGGGCATGGGGGTGAAGACAAGTGGTCAGGTGTTTAAAATCAACCTTGGCCCTCCTATAAACAGCCTGGGCTATGTGAGACCCTGTCTGAGATGGGGTGGGGTGGGCTTGGCAAACCAGCCATGGCCTATGATCCCTGGTGGCTACTGGGGTGTCTGAGCTAGCAAGATACCCACCCACTCTGCAAACTTAAAAAAAAAAAAAAAAGGTGTTGAGGTAGGAGAGGGTAACACTGATCTTATCACCACTAGATGGCAGTATTTTAAGCTTCCACTTCAGGTAGCTCATGAGGATGAGGCCCTGGGTTCAATCCCAAGCACCACAAACAAAACAAAAAGCCTCTGTGACTGGAACAAGCTAATCGGGATTCAGGAAGAGGCAAACAGGCCTGGGGACTGGAATAGAAAGTCTAGAAATAGAGTGGCGTGCGTATGGGAGTTCAGGAGTTGCTAAAGGTGGCCTGGCCCAGTGGAGGGGGAGTCTCTTATGCATGGGCTTGGGATAGCCAGGTGGCCTAGTGGGGATAAAAATAGACCTGTGCTCTCAGGGAGCACCAAGATGAGCCCCAAAGGATCAAAGATTCAACTGCTAGAAAAACCCAAGGTAAAAGAACCCATAAAGGCACAGAGGAGACCTCAGGCGGATTTAAATCTCAATAGTGGAAAAAGTCTAGCGATGACTGAAAAGGCAATTTAAAAAATTGATAAAGGCAGCACACAAAAACCTAAAACTCCTGCATGAGAAAACACTATAAATCAAGCTGAGCCTAGTGGCACACGCCTTTAATCCCAGCACTTGGGAGGCAGAGGCAGGTGGATCTCTTTTGAGTTCCAGGCCAGCCTGGTCTACAGGCAAAGTTTCAAGACAGCCAGAGAGAATGAGAGGCCTTGTCTCAAAACAACAACAGTCACAATGATAGCAGTAATTAATACTAACAGCAACACTCCAGTAGGAAAATCAGAAGCCCCAGGTCATCTTTGGGCTAAACTGCTGTGAGTTCAAGGCCAAAACAAAACCATAAATCTCATTACACTCCTCAAAAGCTCCCAGTGGCTTCCTATCAATTCATAAGAAAATCAAATATCTTTACTGTGGCCAGCCAGTTCCCTAGCATTAGGCCATCCACCCCCCTCAATAGCTGCTAGTTCATTATGCCCCTTCCTCGCTAGTTCATTATGCCCTCTCACCTAGGCACACCCACACTCCAGGGCCTTTGCACCTTGCTTGTGTCAGCTCCCTCAGCTGCATTTGGTCTCTGCTGAAGGGGAGGCCTCCATTCACCTAAAGCGGTTGTTTTCTGCTTGCTGACACTTTGCAGCCCCCCTCTGTGCTTTCCTTTCTTCTTCAAAGCCTGCAGGTCCTCCCGACACAACTCGAGCCCCCCCCCCACACACACACACCCCCACCACCACCCCCATCACCACACACTGTGGTTTCTGTTCATTGTCTCCTCCCACAGCTATGGTCCAGGAGGGGAGGAGCTGTGTTCACAGCCCGCATCCCTGCAGAGCCTCACACAGTTAATAGCTGCAGCAGAGGCGCCAAGACACCATCTGCAAAGAGCTCAGCACAGTGCAGGCCCACAGTAGCGGGTTCCGTAAATGTGACTCTCCTGGGACACCGTCACCCTCTCCTCACCCCTGTTTGTCCACAAATGCCTCTCACATGACCACACAGGCTCCTTCTCTGAGGTGCACACCCCGCCTGCCCGCCCGTCCCCCCCTTCTCTCTCCCAGCTTTACTCCCTCCTTTCCAAGTGACCTTCACATTTGGCTGTTGACCTAAGGGTGTGACAAGTCTCCTCCACGAGACAATGGCTCCCCTGTGCAGGATCTGTGGGAACTGTGCCTGCACCTCACAGGCTCCCTCCTTTCCCAGAGCTCAGCCCAGGGAGCTGTCTGCAGGGACCACTATGTCATTTCCTGACTCTGGTGAGGAATTCCCCTGCCGCCTAGTTCCTCTCTTGTCAGTAGGTCCCTTCTGCCATCTAACTGGAATGGCTTCTGCAGCCGTTAAGAATTGATTTCCTCTTTGTTTGCTGAGGGCTTCTCAGAGGAACTAGGCCAGGGGGTTTTTACGTGTCAAATTGTGTCAGCTGTCAGGGGCTGGGAAGTGACTTCTCACCATGCAGCCTTCAATCTAGGGTCTCAGGCAGAGCCTGAACAGCCACCTACCACTTTCTTTCTTCCAATCTCTCCTTCTTCCTTCATGCATCCATGGGTTAAGTCAAAACAGACTGTGGGAGAGGCACTGACTGGGTGTAGCACCCAGCATTTCTCTTCTGTCTATAGCATGGGGATAAGAACAGTGTGTCGGGGCTGGAGAGATAGATGGCCCGGTGGTTAAGAGTGCTGCCTGCTCTTCCAGAGGTCCTGAGTTCAATTCCAAGCAACCACATGATGGCTCACAACCATCTAGAATGTGATCTGATTCCCTCTTCTGGCCTGCAGGTGTACATGCAGGCAGAACACTATATACATAATAAATAGATAAATCTTAAAAAACAAAACAACAACAACAAAAAACAGTGTGTATAGCTAGGCAGTGGTGGTGCATCCCAGAACTTGGGGAGGCAGATGCAGGTGGATCTCTGTAAGTTTGAGACCAGCCCGGTCTACAAAGTGAGTTCCTGTTTCAGAAAAAACAAACAAAACAAACAAAAACGCCATCGTGTAAACATGCACACACACATGTAGAGGGCAGAAGACAGTCATGACCTTTGGGACAAGGTCTTCCTTCAGCGTGGAGCTAAGAGTGTCTGGCCAGAGAGCCAGAATCCTTCTGCCTCCACCTCCCCGGTGCTAGGATTACAAAGACACCCACTGTACACAGCTTTTTAAATTTAGATTCTAGGATGGAGCAGAGGATGGAGCACAGGTCTTCAGCCTCTTATAGCCAGGCTGAGCCCTCTCCCCACCCCACGACTACAGGCTTTGTTTGTTTGCTTGTTCTTGTTTTGGTTTGGTTTTTGGCTTTACGAGACAAATTCTCTCTGTGTAGCCTTGGCTGTCCTGGACTCGCTTTGTAGACCAGGCTGGCCTCGAACTCACAGCAATCCACCTGCCTCTGCCTCCCGAGGGCTGGGATTAAAGGCGTGTGACACCACACCCAGCTGACTACAGGTTTTTCTTTTTCTTTTTTTTTTTGGTTTTTCGAGACAGGGTTTCTCTGTGTAGCCTTGGCCATCATGGACTCGCTTTGTAGACCAGGCTGGCCTCGAACTCACAGCGATCCGCCTGCCTCTGCCTCCCGAGTGCTGGGATTAAAGGCGTGCGCCACCACGCCCGGCTTGACTACAGGTTTTTCAAGAAAATATTTTATTGGCTTTTTAAATTTATGTGCATTGATGTGAGGGTGTCAGATCTTGTGTTACAGACAGTTGTGAGCTGCCACGTGGTTGCTGGGAATTGAACCCTGGCCCTTTGGAAGAGCAGGGGGTGCTCTTAACCACTGAGCAGTTTCTCCAGCCTCTAAAATTAAGATTTATTTATTATTATGTATACAGTGCTCTGCCTGCACATACACCTATGGACCAGAAGAGGGCACCAGATCCCATTATAGATGGTTGTGAGCCACCATGTGGTTGCTGAGAATTGAACTCAGGACCTTTGGAAGAGCAGGTAGCACTCTTAACCACTGAGCCATCTCTCCAGCCTAGACTACAGTTCTTAAGGCAGGGCTTTCCTTAAATTGGAGCAGGGCTATGCCCTTCAAGTGCCAGTTCCAAGTTTTGACGTTATCTGGTGGTCACTCCGGATTTACCTGGCCCCTCACGCTCGGCATCTCATTTCATCATGTAGCCCAATGTTGTCAGCATGTCCACTTCACAGAGGAGGAAGCTGAGGCTTACAGACTTCCTGTAACTTGTTCAAGGTCATGATGACAGAAGGAAGAATGAGGATGTGTCTAGAGGCTCACTTCAGGGGTGTGAGAGACAAGCAGTGTTGGGATGGGGTGGGGGGACCAGCTTTACACCCCCCACCCCGTGTTTCGTGCTAGCCGTGACCTTGCTCTGCAACCTCAGCATCTCTATCTGTAGAACAAGAAGAGTGACTCCTTCTCTTTGAGAGACTGTATTCATGTGGTATCTAGATCTGGTATACAGTAGGTGCTCATTAAGGATCTGTCCTCTTCCCTTCCTTTTTATTTTTTTATTTTAAATATTTTGTTTAATTTTTCATTTATGTGCATTGGTGTGAGGGTGTCAGATCTTAGAGTTACAGACAGTTGTGAGCTGCCATGTGGGTACTGGGAATTGAACCCGGGTCCTTTGGAAGAGCAAGCAGTGCTCTTAACCACTGAGCCATCTCTCCAGCCCCCTTCCCTTCCTTCTTTTGCTTCACTTAGGGCCTCCAAGCCATCGTAAGCCAAGCCAAGTGACCTGGCTGCCTCTGAGGGACAACAGTACGTCTTGTCCTCCCTTGCTGATAAAAACAAGGGGTCTGCAGAAGGTCCCTACTACCTACCCACGTACCATGGTTTCTTGACTCCTGGGGAGCCTTCATCTCTGGGGAACAAAGGACTAGTTTCTAGGTGGGTGTCAGACAGATGATTCACTCTTGACATTGGGACACCATAGCCTTGTGCCGTTGCATTGTGTGTGTGAGCAAAAGCAGGGAGGTGGGCCGGGCCGCCATCCCAAGTCACCAGGGAAGGGCTAAGTGCAGGGCAAACAGCAGTTGCAGGAGTTACAGCTTTAAAAGAAAAAAAAATTTTTTTAAATTTATTTAGATGTATGCAGTGCTCTGCCTGCATGTACACCTTCAGGCCAGAAGAGGGCACCAGATCACATTACAGATGGTTGTGAGCCATCATGTGGTTGCTGGGAATTGAACTCAGGACCTCTGGAAGAGCAGTCAGTGCTCTTAACTACTGAGCCATCTCTCCAGCCCACGAGTTGTCACATTTGGGGTAGAGGAGCACTTTTTTTTTTAACCAGGCATTTGTCAAAGGGAGAATTCTGAGGGTGGCTAACTGTACATACAAGTGGTATCGTGAACAGGAACTATACCCAGGAGATCCAACATTACTTAGGGCTGGCACACATCTCTTCTCCTTTGCCAGTCTCTGACAGCCTTTCAAGCATAGAGTGAGTGCTCCTGGCAGAAAGTCGTCTCAGGGGCCATGGAAGCAAGCAGGCAACCTCAGCCTAGGGCTCCAGGATTCAAGTACTGCACTAAGTCCATTAGCAGGAGAGACTAGCTAAGAATGATGGCGCACATCTGTAACCACAGCACCTCAGGGGCTGAGGCAGGAGAATTGCCATTTTGAGAAGAGCCTGGACTACACAGCAAGATGCTATGGACTGACTAGTCCTGACATATCCACTATTGGCCTCCCAAAGACCTCTGGAGTTCCCAAATCTTTGCAAGCTCAGAGTCGAAAGGGGGACACTCCCACAGCAGCCTCCAAGGTCGCATACAACAACCACTCCTATTCTTTTTTTTTTTTTTTTTTTTTTAGATTTATTTATTTATTATTATTATGTATACAGTGTTCTGCCTGCATGTATACCTGCAGGCCAGAAGAGGGCATCAGATCACATTACAGATGACTGCGAACCACTATGTGGGTGCTGGGAATTGAACTCAGGACCTCTGGAAGAGCAGTCAGTGCCCTTAACCTCTGAGCCATCTCTCCAGCACCCCCACTCCTATTCTTACAATCTCAAAGTTCCCTATCAAAGACTCTAGTCCCCACCCAAATATCCCTCTGCCCTCTGAAGTAGTTCAGTTCCCCTGGAAGGATCCAACCATCTTTTGTTGTTGTTGTTGTTTTGTTTTGTTTTGCTTTTTGAGACAGAGTTTCTCTGTCTAACCATGGCTGTCCTGTGTCATGGAAGTTTGGGTTTATGATATGTAAACATGTTTTTGTTTTAATCCTACCCTCAGAGGAACTCTTCAGGCCCAGTTATACAATAATCCTCCAGCTACATATGTCCTCCCTGTTAAACTCCAGCCTCCCCAGAGTGTGCCCTGGTAGCATCGATCTGGTTCCTGCTGGACTCTGCCAGTCCTCCTGGCCCTCCTGCACATGGCATTGAGAGAGTAAACGTCCTGCTAGGAGGAAGCTGGGCAAAGGCCACACAGGCTTCCTTACAACACTGCAGCCCACAGAGCCTCTGGACCAGAAATATGACAGCAGTTACCACATGCGCATACATCCGGGGCTGTCAGGAGAGCAGGTCATGAGCTCCTGGACTTGGTCAGGCCCCCTAGAGAGTCCAAACATTGAGCCAGGGTCCTTATTCTGTGGCTCTCAGACAGCATAAGTCTATTGATGATGAGGCAGCTAGAAGCAGGTGTGCTGGCTCAGGCCAGCCACTCGAGTTCTTAAGTGGCTGAGGCAGTAAGAAAGTCATGAGTCTGGGAACAACCTAGGTTACACAAAGCTAGGCTAGCCTAGGCTACAGAGTGAGACTCTGTCTGTCTGTCTCCCCCTCCCCCCCCCTTTTTTTTTTCCCGAGACAGGGCTTCTCTGTGTACCCCTGGCTCTCTTGGAACTTGCTCTGTAGACCAGGCTGGTCTTGAACTCATAGAGCTCAGCCTGCCTCAGCCTCCTGAATCCTGGGATTAAAGATATACGCCAGTAAGACCCTGTCTTCAGAAAAACAAAACAACTGAGCATAATAGTACATGCCTTTGCCAGCTGTGGTGGCGCACGCCTTTAGTCCCAGCACTCGGGAGGTAGAGGCAGGGGGAATCATGTGAGTTCGAGGCCAGCCTGATCTACAAAGCAAGTCCAGGACAGCCAGGGCTACACAGAGAAACCCTGTCTCAAAAAACAAAAAACAAAACAAAAACAAAAACAAACAAACAAAAAAAACATGCCTTTAATCCCAGCACTAGGGAGGCAGAGGGAGGTGGATCTCTGTGAGTTTAAGGCCAACCTGGTCTACACAGTGAGTTCTAAGACAGCCAAGCTCTACAGTGAGACCCTGTCTCAAAACAGAGCAAACACAAAACAAAACAAAAAGAATAAATAAATAAACAAAACAGAAAAAGTCTCCATAAATGGCACAGAGAGTCAATGCACCCCTATTGGTACAGGCAAAACGTGCTCACAGGAGCTGGGTCTGGTGGTTCAACCTGTACCCCAGCACTTGAGAGTCACAGACCAGCATGAACTGCATAACAAGACCCTGTCTCAGAAAATGAAAACAGGGTTTAGAAAAGGGAGAAAATACTACCTGCCTAGAACTGCTGAGCCTGGGCACAAAAGGACATAGCCCAGCAGGTGGGAAAAGGCCTGGTGGTAGAATCACCATGGAGACCCATCCGCTGCCCATCTGAGGGGGCAGCCCCCGTGCTGCCTCACTCAGTCTCCTCCTGACACCAGCCGCCCTGCTGCTAAGCTGTGCTGATGACGGTGGATTTGCTCCGAAGATGAAAGCAGGCCCACTCAAGCTGCTGCGTCTGCTCAGAGCTCTTCGGTTGCGAGCTTCTCCAATAAGTGTCATCGTGGGCATTAGAGTCCCTAAGAGACATATCACCCCAGGGCCACATGCTCTTCACCCATCTGCATCCACCCAGGAGTAGCTGGGGTCGCTGCTCAGTCACAACGTGCTGAGGCTCTGCATGTGACCTCCAGTGCCTGGAACACCAACGAAAGGAATCAACTTGGACACAGCCCCTCTGGGAAGGCAGGCCCACCCACCCCAGCCCGCCTGCCTCCTTCAGCCCTGTCTCCAGCCAGCAGCCCAGAGGCTATCAGACTCTCAGCAGTCAAAGTGGAGCTTAGAGTTGAGGAAAAAGAGAGGGAATCACAGGAAAGGGGGCTGAGCGTACAGCTCAGTGATGGAGAAAGTGTGTGTATGTGTGTGTACATGTGTTATATTGCATATGTGTGCATGTGTGTGCACATGTGTTATATTGCATACCTGTGTGTGTATACGTGTGTTGTATTGCATATGTGCGTGTGTATTTATTGTGTGTACATGTATTGTACGTGTGCATATTGTGTGTGTTATATTACACATGTCACATGTGCATACACGTGTTACGCTACACGTATGTGCATATATGCGTGTTAGTGTGTGCATATGTGTGTGCGTATGTTATATCACATATATGTTTGTGCATGTTTGTTTTTGTTTTTTGAGACAGGGTTTCTCTGTGTAGCCTTGGCTGACCTGGAACTCACTATGTAGATCAGTCTTGTCTTGAACTCACGGAGCTCCTGCTGTCTCTGTCTCCCACAGGTTGGATTTTTCTTTTTCTTTTTCTTTTTTTTTTTTTTCTTTTTTTGGTTTTTCGAGACAGGGTTTCTCTGTGTAGCCTTGGCCGTCCTGGACTCACTTTGTAGACCAGGCTGGCCTCGAACTCACAGCGATCCGCCTGCCTCTGCCTCCCGAGTGCTGGGATTAAAGGCGTGCGCCACCCCGCCCGGCTCTTTTTCTTTTTCTTTTTCTTTTTTTTTTTCTTGAGACAGGGTTTCTCTATGTAACCTTGACTGTCCTGGACTCCATTTGTAGACCAGGCTGGCCTCGAACTCACATCCATCTGCCCAGCTTTCACAGGTTGGATTTTGTATGCTCAGCAAACACCTGCCTTTACCACTGCTTTCAAAGTGCTCAATTCAGGCTTCATACAGTTGATGCTCTCTTACCATTGAGGAGTCACCCACAGCTGGGCCTGGTGGCGCACGCCTTTAATCCCAGCACTCGGGAGGCAGAGGCAGGTAGATCACTGTGAGTTCGAGGCCAGCCTGGTCTACAAAGGGAGTCCAGGACAGCCAAGGCTACACAGAGAGACCCTGTCTCGGGAAACCAACAAACAAGCTTGCCTGAGGCCATAGCTGGCTCTCCAGTGTCTAGGGATTCCCCCACCCATCCTCCATCTCACCACAGGAATTCTGGGACTCAGACAAGCTCTCCTGCCCCCAGGTCTATGTGGATTCGGAGAAAACTTGAATTTAGGTCTTCACATTTGTGCAGCGAGCATCATCTCCCCCAGGGTCCACCGCTACCTTTTGTTTTTGAGACAAGGTCTCTATAGCCAGGTTAGCCTTGTTAGCTCTGCCTATGCAGCCAAAGGTCGACAACTACTTTTCAAAGTGATCTGGCCAGGGGCCGGCCCCCACACTGCAGACAGGAGGTCTGGAAGCTTTCTCACAAGGACGGTTACACTATCCCTCTTTTGGAATTGGAAGTTGGTGTGGCTCAGAGAGTGGCAAACAGTTTCTGTAAAGGACCAGAGTATAAATATTTTTGGTTTCGCTGGCCATCCGGTCTTGGTTGCAGCTTGCAGCTACTCGGCTCTGTCATGGTAACATGAAAGCTGCTGTGTGCAGTACATAAATGGAGCCTGGCTGTGTTCCCAACTTTGTTTATGCACATTGCAATTGGGTTTTAACATAATTTCCTTATCCCCTGAAATACTACTTTTTTTTTTTTTTTTTCTCCCTGACACACACACACACACACACACACACACACACACACACACACACACACACACACGATTTCTTTGTGTAGCTTTAGCTGTCCTGGACTTCCTTTGTAGACCAGGCTGGCCTTGAACTCACAGATATCCACCTGCCTCTGCCTCCTGGAGTGCTGGGATCACAGGCCTGTTTGCCACTGGTCAGGCTCTTTTGTCTTTTTGTTGTTGTTGGTTTTTTTTTTTTTTTTTTTTTTTTTTAGACCGGGTTTCTCTGTGTAGCCCTGGCTATCCTGGACTCGCTTTGTTGTTCAGGCTGGCCTTGAACTCACAGAGATCCACCAGCCTCTGCCTCCCAAGTGCTGGATTAAAGTCATATGCCACCATACCCAGCAGAATCTTTTGAACCCAGGAATTTGAAGCCAGCCTGAGCAATGTAGCAATAACGTCTCTTAACTAATTTTTAAAAAAGATTTATTTATTACATATACAGTATTCTACCTGCACACCAGAAGAGGGTGCCAGATCTCCTTATAGATGGTTGTAAACTATCATGCGGTTGCTGGGAATTGAACTCAGGACCTCTGAAAGAGCAGACAGTGTTCTTAACCGCTGAGCCATCTCTCCAGCCCTTTAACTTACTTTTCTTAGCTCTCTGGCCACCCAGAAGCAGGCAGAGGGCCATATTTGGCTTGATCACTTGAATGAATTTTTGCCAAGCACCTGTGAAAGTAAAGAATGCCTTCTAACTGGGCGTGGTGGCGCACGCCTTTCATCCCAGCGCTCTGGAGGCAGAGGCAGGCAGATCGATGTGAGTTCAAGGCCAGCCTGGTCTACAAAGGGAGTCCAGGACAGCCAAGATAACACAGAGGAACCTTGTCTCTGAAAAAGCAAAAACAAAACAAAACAAAAACCCAAAAAACAAAAAAGAATGCTTTCCAATGATATATGTCCTTTATGGTAACCCCAAGAGCAAGTGCTGGTCACCAGTTCAGCACTGTGGTAGGCCAGATCCACACTGGGAAATGGGGAATCTCTCTTGGCCAATACCACAGCATCTACTGGTGTCCTCACACTGCGGGAGCAGGCTGCCCACCACCCCCTCGTGGCTTGATCACCTCCCTCGATTCATGTGCTGAAGCCTTCCTCTCTCCTCCCTGTGACAGTACCTAAGAAGAGAACCTGCCCCCACACAACTTACGTTTAAATGAAGTCATCAGGGTTAGGGCTTCAACCTAAAGGATTAAAGACTACGGCATTTACCAAGTGAGACCCCAGAAGGCTTGCCATCACCATGTGAAGTCAGGGGAGAGGAGGCAGCCAGGTGCAATTCAGGCAGCAGTGTGACCTCACCAGAAACCACCCTTGCTGAGTCTTGATCTGGGATTTGGGGACTCTAGAATTGTAAGAAGACACATTTATCTTGTTTAAGGCATATAATCTGTTGTTTTATAGCAGTCCAAAATGACTAAGACAATATCATTGGCAATACTTTTTATGTGCTTACCCGTTCTTTGCTTTTTTGTTTTGTTTTTGTCTTTTGAGACAAGGTTTCTCTGTGTAGCCTTGGCTGTCCTGGACTCGCTTTGTAGACCAGGCTGGCCTCGAACTCACAGAGATCTGCCTGCCTCTGCCTCCCAAGTGCAGATTCTAGAGCATGTCTCTAGGCTGAGAGGGTAAGTCTGTGACAGGAGAAATGGTCGGTGCAGGGGAAGGGATTACAGAAGATGTCAGTCCCAGGAAGGCTGAGAGACAGGAGGCAGTCATCTTTATGGTGGCTAGCCGGCCTGGGTAGCTTCCTCCTGAAGTGCTGCTGTCTGTCCGTAGTTTCCCTCTCCTCCTCAGGGAAGATGTAGCTGTCCTGGATTCCCTTTGTAGACCAGGCTGGCCTTGAACTCACAGCGATCCACCTGCGTCTCCCTCTGCCTCCCGAGTACTGGGATCAAAGGCACGCGCCACCACTGCCGGGCTGCTGCTTGGATTCTTGTAGGCTGGCCTTCAAGGCAAGCAATGGTTCTCTGGGACTTTGCCAAGAGAACTAGAGGACCAAAGAAGACAGGAGAGCCCAAGCTGGCTGAGCAAGGAGACAGCAACAGGAGATAGAGCACGGGGGGGGGGGGGGGGGGGGGGGGGGGGGGCAGGCTGGCTTTTGACTTGCACTATCAGCTTTGGGAACTGTTTTAAAGGAATATGAACATGGAGGCAGTGGGAGAAGTAGCAGTTGCAATAAGAGTCATCCTGTGCCTCTCGGCCCTGTGATCTGCTCTGTGCTACAAGACTGATAGGATCCAACCCTTAAGAGAACGAATGACAGGAAACACAGCGTTTAACATGTGCTGGCAGCCGGTGTGCCGGCTACGGGATTTCTCCCAGGACTTCTGTGAAGTGGGGTCTACTGCAGCCCTCGTTTTTTTACAGCTGAAGAAACGAGGTGCAGAAAGCAAGCACAATAAAGTGCCCAAGGGAAACGGAGCTAGGAAGCAGGCAGCGTGGGCTGGAAGTTGGAGGTCAGGAAGGCTTCTCTGAGGAAGCAGCATTCACAGTAACCAGCCGGAAGTGAGGAGTTCCAGACCAGCAGGAGGAAGAAGAGTGCTCTAAGCAAAAGTTGTTGTGAGTGTTCTGCCTGGTCCGGTGGGAGTAGGGGGGAGGAGGTGTGAGCATCAAGGAAGGTCCCTAAGAAGATGCCCAGGAGCTAGATTGAGAAGACTTTCAGAACCAAAAACACAAAACAAAACAAAAACCCCAGCCGGGCATGGTGGCATGCCTTTAATCCCAGCACTTGGGAGGGAGAGGCAGGCAGATCGCTGTGAGTTCGAGGCCAGCCTGGTCTACAAAGTGAGTCCAGGACAGCCAAGGCTACACAGAGAAACCCTGTCTCGGAAAAAACAAAACAAAACAAAAACCCAAAATAACAAAAGCCAGGCATGGTAGCACAGGCCTTTAATCCCAGCACTCGGGAGGCGGATCTCTGTGAGTTCCAGGCCAGCCTGGTCTACAAAGTGAGTCCAGGACAGTCAAAGGCTGCATAGAGAAACCCTGCCTCGAAAAACCAAAACAAACAAAAATAAACCACCACCAACAACAGAAGAATTTCAGAATAATCTCGATAGTTGAAAGATTTCTTCAAGGTCACCGTGAGTCTCTGTCTCTCCCTCCCTTTTCTCTCTCCCCTCTCCCTTCTTGTTTCCCTTTCTATCTTCTGTCTCCTTTCCCTCCCCCCTCTCCTGTCTTCTCTTCCCTTCCCCCTACCCTCTGCCTTATCAGGTCGTGTCATCCCTGCCCTCCTCTACTTCCCTCTCTCCCTCCCTCCCTCCCTCCTCGGAGGCAGACAATCACTGTTTTGCTCTGGCTGCCCTCCAATCCATAGGGCTCAAGCACCACCACCCCAACCCCGTAACCTCCAACCCCCCACCCCCCCACTCCCCAACCCTCCACCCCCCCACCCCCAACCCCCCACTCCCAAACCCTCCAACCCCCCACTCCCCCACTCTCCAACCCTCCAACACCCCCCACCCCCCACTCCCAAACCCTCCAACACCCCCACCCCCACCAGTAGCTGGGAGTGCATCTGGTATGACTGTCCCTTTTGTAGCTGGCCTCCCTATGGCTGGAATCCTACTGACTGAGGTAAACATTTATTTGTTAGTTGAACACAAGGCCCAATGGCCAAGGCCAACTTGGAGAGTGCTCTATAATAGTGGCAGTGCTACCCAGGCAGGACAAAGCCACCCTCCCAAGGTCCCTGAACCTCCTTTAGCCTTCCTTTCTTCCTCCTTACCACACTTCCTATTTGCCTAAGGGAGAAGCATTTTTGTTTTGTTTTTCATTTCTTTATTTCTTTTGTTTGGTTTTGGGAAAAAAGGGTTTTTTGTATTGTTTTGTTTTGAATTTTTGTTATTTTTGTTTGTTTGTTTGTTTGTTTGTTTTGAGACAGGGCTTCTCTGTGTAACAGCCGGTGTCCTGGAACTTGCTCTGTAGTCCAAGCTGGCCTCGAACTCACAGAGCTCTGCCTGCCTCTGCATACTGGGATTAAAGGCCACGCATCACGGAGAGGAGCATTCTTACCTGCATCCACCACTTGCTGTCACCCTGTGGTACTCCTGAACTTGTGCCCAGTCCGTAGAATGGGGTAGCAGAGTACAGAGGCAGGCGACAAGAGACCTGGCAAGTCTGGTGACAGCAGTGTAAGAGCAACAGACTGTGAACTTGGGCCAGACTATCCTGACCTGGGCTTTGGGTTTTCTCACCTAGAAGATGGGTGGGGAGTGGGAGCCTCCATGGTGGCCAAATCCTTCTGTGTCCCACTCTAGTGACTGAAGGGGCAGGTCCTTTTTGGAGGGGATCTTTGGGAAGGAGCTGGGGTGCAGCAACAGCGCTGGGAAAGCCCATAGGAGGTAACCTTGTAAGGCGGGAAGTGGGAGCTTGTGGACCTGGAGTCTAGGGCTTCCTCCCGGCTTTGGGCAGCTAGCTTGGGGCTGAGGCGTGACTGCGAATTCTCCTGCCGCCGCCTCCTCCTCCGCAGCCACCAAAATAAGAGAAGTCCGAGGCGGCTTCCTCCTCCCTGCCCAGAGTTGGTGGTAGCAGCGGAGGCGAGCAGCACCCCACTTCTCCCCCACATCGATTCTCCTAGCTACTGGGATTAGCTCGCCTCAGATCGGGTTATCGGCAGCTGGCTCTCTGGGACCAGGTAGGCGGCCAAACCAAGTGGGAGCTGGCAGGGCAGGTGTTGCCCCGCCCCCTGCCTGCCCTCACCCTGGAGGAACGACGGGGCTAAACCTGAACTCGGAGAGCTGAGCAAGTTGGGAGGGGAACCCCATCCAGGAAGGGAATTAAGGAGGAAAAATAAGAAAAACTGAAAAAGACTGATACAAACCTGGGGACATGGCTGAGGGAGTATGGGGAAGATAGGCCTACATGGGGAAATGGAGGAAACTTGTGTAGTGAAATTGATAGAGTTTGGGAAGGGGGTTCAAAGAGTCCTGGGAAGGCGCTGTGGGCTCCTCTCAAAGAGTTTAGGGAGAGTGCTGAGAGGGTTTCAAGGGGAGAAAATGGGGAGATGCTGAGGGGTCTGGGAGAGGGGTCGTTGTAGGTGGGGGAAATGGAAGGATCGGGAGGGGATACTGAGGAAATTCGGTGTTTGAGTTCCAAAGGAGTCAAAGTAGAGTGATTTCTGCAGAACACAGAGTGCAGAGTGCAGTTCTGGGGTCTCCAAGGCCCGCTATCTAGATTCCTCAGAGGTCGAGCTGTTAAGGGCAGGGGGACATCTGCAAGCCCCAGGCCCTCCGGCTGCATCTCTGGAAGCGGCTTCCGGACGTTCTGGGGGATTCCGTCCAGGCGCTGAAGGCGTGGGTCCCGGTTTCCTGGGGAAGTCCTCACCCTGGGCACGGGCAGACCTCCCTGGGTGCCTCTCCCTACCCGCGGTGGCAGTCTGGGTCCCCTGTCCCCGTCGGGATCTGGGAATTGCTGGCAGCCCCGACGGAAATCCTGCTTTTGACCGCGAATGCCCGCAGGGGCTGTTTCCATGGCAATACAGGGCTGTGAGGCCAGCTGGCTCTGGGCGGCAGCGGGCTCGCGGCTGGAAGCCACCTTTGGTCCCCTACCTTCTTCCCCACTTTTGGTCCTTGGTCCGTGTGTATTGCACAACGGAGTGAGAGAGTGCCGCTTGCTGTTCAGGGGTCTGCCGCCTCAGAGACCTGAGCTCCTGACAAAAATGAGTTAGGCTCGCTTTCCTCATTGGAATTTGAGGGGGGGGGAACTAGCCCTCCCCGATAGTACCAAAACTATGCCTAGCGGCACATGGCTATAATAATCCCAGCACTCAGAAAACCGAAGTAGGAAGATTGTCACTAGTTTGAGGCCAGCTTGAGCCACATAAGCAGAAGAAAGACTCATGGGGTATGTGTGTGGGGGGAGCATAGAGATAGAACAGGGGCCTAAGGGGAGGGCAGGGGAGGGGAGGGGTGGGAAGGGGAGGGCAGGGAAGGGGAGACTGGAGGCAGAGGCAGGTGAATCTCTATGAGATCCAGGCCAGCCTGTTCTACACAGCGAGTTCTTTGCCACCTCAAAGCATGGAGGACCAGAAAGCTTCGCTGACAGGGGCCTTTGGGGACAAGCACACAGTTGGCGGCTACTATATGTCTCTGGATCTGTAGAGGGCCCATTCTGAGGAGGTCAGCGGGAGGCTCAGATCTGAACCTCACCCTCAACAACAGGTGGCCACCCTATGAACATGTCGTAGTCTAGAGCTTGACACGGTGAGCATCCTGTGATGGTAACAGGACACGAGGCAGAGTCCGGAGGATCTAGACATGACAAAGGAAGTAGCCAAGGTGAGGGCCACGCCCTACCATCATTCCTAGTCAAGCTTGTGTGGACCCAAGATGGATGGAACAATGGGCTCCTGGCTCCAAGGCCAGCTCCGGCTTGAATGAATGGGTTCAAGCCGGCGGTACATAATGTCTGGTAGTGGATATTCCCAGTGTGCTCTGCAGCCACCTGAGGCTGAAGTGACAAGGGAAGTGACCAACCTTGGCAGGCTGGGTAAGGGACTACAGCGCTGAAGTTCCAAGGAAGGTGGAGCCAAGACCCGTCCACATAGCACAGTTGCTTTGGAAAAGGCAGGCTGCCCCCATCTCACTCCCCGAAAGACTAAGGGATCACAGTGTGGAATTTATACTCCACTCTATAGTCCCTCAGCTCCCATTCATGGCTAGACCCCCAAGTCCTAGCCTAAGTAACCCAAAGATTTTTTTTTTCCTGAGACAAGGTCTCTCTTTGTAGCCTTGGCTGTCCTGGACTCACTTTGTAGACCGGGCTGGCCTCGAACTCACAGCGATCCGCCTGCCTCTGTCCCCCCACCCCCCACTGCTGGGATTAAAGGCGTGCGCCACCACGCCCTGCTAACCCACAGATTCTTGTTGTAGAGGCTGATGGGTAATTTCCTGAGATGTGTGAAACCACTTTTTCCTGGCCTTGAGCTCACAGATGCTGGCCTCCAGCCTTTGCTTCCTGAGTGATGAAATTAAAGGCTTGGGCCACCACGTTAGCGCTCTCTCTCTCTCTCTCTCTCTCTCTCTCTCTCTCTTTCTCTCTGTTTTTCCACACAAGGTTTCTTTGTGCAGCCTTGGCTGTCTTGGAACTAACTCTGTAGACCAGGCTGATCTCTGATCTTGGTTGGTTGGTTGGTTGGTTGATTTCTCAAGACAGAGTCTCTCTGTGTAGCCCTGGCTGTCCTGGACTTGCTTTGTAGACCAGGCTGGCCTCGAATTCACAGCAATCTGCCTGCCTCTGCCTCCCAAGAGCTGAAACTAAAGGTGTGTGTGGCAGACCAGGCTGATCTTGAACTCACAGAGATGCAGCTACCTCTGCCTCCTGGCTGCTGAGATTAAAGACGTGTGCCATCGATGCCCAACTCTCTTTCTTTCTTTTTTTTAAGATTTATTTATTTTATTTATTGCATATGAGTGCTTTATCTACAGAAGAGGGCATCAGATCACATTATAGCTAGTTGTGAGCCACCATGTGGTTGCTGGGAATTGAACTCAGGACCTCTGGAAGAGCAGGTGGCGTTCTTAACCACTGAGCCATCTCTCCAGCCCTCTTTCTTTTTAAGACAAGGTCTCATTGTTTATAACTCCAACTGTCCTGAAACCCATGTGTAGACCGTTATGTTCTGGGTTTTTTTTGTGTGTTTTTGTTGAGGGGGTTGGTATTTTTTCAAGACAGGGCTTCTCTGTGTATCCCTGGCTGTCCTGGACTCACTTTATAGACCAGGCTGGCCTCGAACTCACAGCAATCCACCCGCCTCTGCCTTCCAAGTGCTGGGATTACAGGCATGCACGAGTATAGTCTTGAACTCACAAAGATCCACCTGCCTCTGCCTCCTGAGTGCTGGGAATAAAGGTTTATACGACTTTGCCAAGCCAGATAGAACCGCTTTTTACCAATAAGTAAGGAAAGCTCAGTTGACATCATTAAGGACCCAGTGGAGAGAAGAGCTAGGACAGTGCAAAGATGGTGTCAGGACTGGACCAGTTGTAGGTCTCAGTAAAGCATGGTGTAAAATGACAGGAAGTGAGTGAGAAGTGAGAAGCCTCTGTGAGGCAGATGGGGCTAGTCCTGTGGGGTCTCAGTGCCAGTGAGAGGACTGTGGAGCAGCGTGGATGCCCTCAGTCAGGGCTCCAAGCCTCCTGAGGGGCTGCAGAACCTTCACACCTAGGACTTGTGTTCGCTCCTCCAGTCTCGGTCTGCCTGCCCCAAGCTCTGAGGAGAAACCGGAACTCTTGCAGGAGGTGGTTTCCTGCTGCTGCCCGTACTCTTAGTTCCTTTTTGGTGAAGTCTCCTCAGGGTTTACTTTGTCTTGCTAGTCCCTCCCACCTTGTCTGGGAACTTCTCTTTCTTCTCAGGCCCTGCACCTCTGCCTGCCTCCCCCAACCTCAGAGAAACCTTTGCAAAGAGAGAAGGAAAGGAGAGTGCACTGGGTACTCACCCACTGTATGGCCGATGCTCAGGGCCAGACAAGGATCTGATGGGCAGGAGTTACAGAGAGATCTGTCTCCCTAACTCAAAGCGCTGGACTGATTTGCCCAGTGCCTCAAGCCAGTCGACAGACTCCGAACTTTATCCTGTCTCTGCTTCTCCCTCATACTTGAAGGTCAGAACATTCCAAGTCTTTTTTTGTTTGTTTGTTTGTTTTTGTTTTTCAAGACAGGGTCTCTCTGTGTAGCCCTGACTGACGTGAAACTCACTTTGTAGTCCAGGCTGGCCTCGAACTCACAGAGATCCGCCTGCCTCTGCCTCCCCGAGTGCTGGGGATTAAAGGCGGGCGCCACCACCGCAGGGTTGAGCATGCCAAGTCTTGCGTCATCACTTTGACATGATTGTGGGAAACAGGACACCTGGGAAAGGATGAGAAGGTTGGGGCTCTTGTGTCCAGGAACACAGGTGTGTGGGCGGCAAGCTCCCCGTTGGGTGTTCAGCTGCCCTAAGACAGATGTAGTTAGCCATTGGCCATGTGGGGGGAATGACACTGAGGGACACATAATCCCACCCAGGCTTTGGAGAACCAGGCCACAAAGGCAGGAACAGAAAAGTAGGGACTGGATTTCACAGTTGCCTGAATCTCCTGTTGGCCTGTGACCTCAGAGAAGCTTTTTTTTTTTCTTTCTGGTATATGTAAGAGGAGGGAGGTGGGGGGGACCAGGTGCCCCGGGGGACCTCTTTGCAGCTGCCATTCTCAGTCTCCGTGGCTGATGTACACTGAGCCAGAGCCTCTTCCCATGAAATCCTCACAGCTGCTCGGCCCAGCGGGCGCAGGTGAGAAACCGGATGCTCATGTGCCTTGTCCTTCATCCAAGGCTACAGCCTCCTGGAGAACAGAGCTGCGGGGGCGGGAGGGGGCGTTGAGCACTCAATCCCAGTGGCACAAAGATCTCAAGTGCAAGGGGAGGGTTACACAGAGAGATCCTGCATGCCTGGGTGGGAGGGAGGGAGGGAAGAAGAGAGGGAGAGAGAGAGGGAGGGAGAGAGAGAGAGCACTCACCACACAGGGGCAGATACTGAAGTGGGCAGCCTGTGGTCCATGGTTAGACCTTAGCTGTGATATTCATAATCTGATTTCAACCTTGATAAGGCTCTTGACTAAAGCCTTTCTTTCTTCCTTTCTTTCTTTTTTCGTTCATTCATTCATTTGTTTTGAGACAGGGTTTCTCTGTCTAGCCCTGGCTATCCTGGGACTCACTCTGTAGATCAGGCTGGCCTCAAATTCAGAGATCCACCTGCTTCTTCTGCCTCCTCCCAAGTGCTGCGACTAAAGGTGTGTGCCACCACCACCTTCAGTTGTGTCGCAGGACTACCCTTATTCATATTCTCTCCTTCCCTTTCTCCCTCTCTCTCTCTCCCTTTTTCCCTCCCTCTCTCTCTCTCTCCCTTTCTCCCTTCCTCTCTCTCTCCCTTTCTCCCTCCCTCTCTCTCTCTCCCTTTTTCCCTCCCTCTCTCTCTCTCTCCCTTTCTCCCTCTCTCTCCCTTTCTCTCTCTCTCTCCCTTTCTCCCTCTCCCTCTCCCTTTCTCTCTCTCTCTCTCCCCCTCTCTCTCCCTTTCTCTCTCTCTCTCTCTCTCTCCTCTCCCCTCTCTCTCTCCCTTTCTCCCTCTCCCTCTCTCTCCCTTTCTCTCTCTCTCTTTCTCTCTCTCTCCCTTTCTCTCTCTCTCCCTTTCTCTTCCTCTCTCTCTCTCTCCCTCACTCTCTCTCCCTCTCCCTCTCTCTCCCCCCACCTCTCCTCTCTTTGGTGTGTATATAGATGTGATTGTACGTACATGTGGAAGCTAATGAGCAAAGGCAATACAGATGTCTTTCCTAACTTGCTCCCAATTTTTATGTAAGAAAAAAAATTTTTTTTCTTTCTTCAAGTCAGGGTTTCTCTATGTAGCCTTGGGTATCTGGGATTCACTCTGTAGATGAGGCTGGCCTCCAACTAACAAAGATCTACTTGCCTCTGCCTCCCAAGTGCTAGGATTAAAGGCATGAGCCACTACCACCTGGCTTTATGTAAAATTTTTGAAATAATTTGTTTATTTATTTTTATTTTATGTACATTGTTGTTTTGCCTGCATTTGTGAAAGAGTTGGTTCCTCTGAAACAGGAGTTACAGACAGTTGTGAGCTGCCATGTGGGCACTGGGAATTGAACCCAGGTCCTCTGAAAGAGCAGCTGGTGCTCTTAACCACTAAGCCATCTCTCCAGCCTCTACATTTTCTTTTAATAAAACATATTTTAGGACTGGGCACAGTGACACACGCCTTTAATCCCAGCACTTTGGGAGGTATAGACAGGCAGAGAGATTTCTGAGCCTGGCCTACAAAATGAGTTTCAGGCTACACAGAGAAACCCTGCCTCAAATAAATAAATAAATAAATAAAATTATAGTGTGTGTCTGGGTGTTTTGTCTTGAGTGTGTGTTTGTGTAACCTGTGCCTGCCTGGTACCTACGGAAGCCAGAAGATATTGGGGTAACAGATGCTGTGAGTCACCTTGTGGTGATGAAAATCAAACCCGAGTCCTCTGGAACAGAAGACCATCTCTCCAGATCCTCCTCCTTTTTGGAGACTCCCGCACTAAATCTGTCAGTAGACTAAACCGGCCAGGGAACCCCATGATCACCCTGTCTCACTTCCCCACACTGAGGTTTCAGGTACACCGCACCAGCTTTTTTGTTGTTGTTTAATTTATTCATTTATTGTATATGAGTGCCTTCTCTGTCTGCAGAAGAGGGCATCGGATCACATTATAAAGGGCTGTGAGCCACCATGTGGTTGCTGGGAATTGAACTCAGGACCTCTGGAATAGCAGGTGAAATTCTTTTTTTGTTTGTTTGCTTGTTTTTCGAAACAGGGTCTCTCTGTGTACTCTTGGCTGTTCCTGGACTCACTTTGTAGACCAGGCTGGCCTCGCACTCACAGCGATCCACCTGCCTCCGCCTCCCGAGATTAAAGGCATGCGCCACCACGCCTGGCAACGGGGTTCTCTCTGGCAGCGATGTTTTGGCTCACTGACTCTGACACTGACTCGGGAACATATTCTCCTCCCTTCCAGGGCCCCAGCCATCAGGAAGTCACTCCTTTAGCCATAAATCAGGCACAGTGGGAATATTTATACTATGGAAATTAGCAAATGCTACAAATCAGTAGTTGGGGTTTCCTCCCCCACCACCTTGAAAATCAGTTTACGGGGAAGCCACACCATGTGTCTCTTCATCTTCACACCTCCCCGTCTTTCCACTGGTGCGGGTGACCACATTCAGTGTGGGTCTTCCTTGCATGGGCCTCCAATACACCCTGTGTCACCATGCTGGAGTCCTTCGGGGTACTCACACCAGAAAGCCAGATGCACATAGGACCACAAAGCCCTCGGAGTCTGGGGTGACTGAGCCCCGAGGGCTGTCCAAATCTGCTGGCTGGTTACACTGTCAACACTGCCAGGACTCCGGTTTAGCCCATAGAACTTCTACTTGAACCTTCCTCCTGCATGGGCAGGCAGACTATGGGGCCTCCTTTGTAGGGGATATGCAGAAGCAACATGCACTTGGGACTTACTGCAAGTGGCAACATTGTGTCTAACGAGAGCCCCTGGGCTGTATAAGTTTGTATCCTATAGGCGGAGGCCCTGGGTAGGGCGGGGCCTCCAGGGGAGTGCTGAGTATCCGTCCTAGCCAGTCCTATCCAGGCAGCGCGTTTGTGTAGGATTTCTGTGACTAGCAATGAGAGGAAATGGCTCAGATTTAGTCCCAGATAACAGGATTCCTCCGTGTGTGACCTTAGGCAAACATTTAAGCATCTCTATGCCTCAGTTGCTTCCTCAATAATAATACTATTTAAAACTAGGTTTGCAGCTGGTTGGTGGTGCTAAGAAAACCTGTCTCGAGGGGGAGGGGGGGAAGCCGGTAGGTGGTGGCTCCCGCCTTTAATCCCAGCACTTGGGAGGCAGAGGCAGATCGCTGTGAGTTAGAATCCAGCCTGGTCTACAAAGTTAGTCCAGGCTGGGCGTGGTGGCGCGCAGTTGGGAGTCAGAGGCAGGTGGATCTTTGTGAGTTCGAGGCCAGCCTAGTCGACAAAGAGAGCCCAGGACAGCCAAGGCTACATAGAAAAACCCTGTCTCGAAAACCTAAACGAAACCAAACCAAACTGGATTTGCAGTGAGTGTGGGTCAAATGAGGTGGTATAGGGTGAAGTGTTTGAAGCAGTGGTAGACACACTGTAGGGGATATATACATACATATGTGTGTGTGTGTGTGTGTGTGTGTGTATACATGTATATATGTGTGTATATGTATGTGTGTGTGTTTCGATTTTTTTTGGTTTTTTGTTTTTCGTTTTTTCTTTTTTGGTTTTTACTTATTTACTTATTTATTTATTTATTTATTTATTTATTTGGAACTGAGACTGTGTTCCATGAGTCCCGTCTAGCTCAGTACAGGGTGGAGGCATACCTTTGCGTATTTGTGAGACGAACAGCCCATCTGTACCACTTGCTTTCCTATTACTCCATCTCTCCTCTTCTCCGTGACCCCCTTCAGCTAGGCCCTGGGTGGGGGGCCATCTCCCCTCCACACCTGTCCCCTACTTCCCTCCCCTATTTGAACCAGCCTGGAATGCTGGGCCCTTTCAGACATACTGGTCCCTCACCCCTGCCCCCCCCCCCGGGAGTGGGGGTGTTCTGAGGTGAAGGCTGAATGGATAGAAACTATTTCCCGACAGACTTCTTGCCACAACCTCATTGGGGTTAGCTCTTCACCTCAGTGCACCTAGCAGAATGGTTTTGGTGACAGTGAGAGGAGGCAGGATGTAGTTTAGGGCTCTGCCAGCGTCTAGACCTATTAGATGCAGGAAGACAACGGGTTTCCTGGGAGAGGTGAGTATGCTGGTGAGGGGCACCCCGGGGGAGAACTGGATGGGAGCTGTGATCTTCCGGGGGGGAGGGGCAATGGATGACCCTGGCTATCCCTGGGCTAGCCCCACCCTACGACGGCGCTATGACATATCTTAGGAAACTGTCCTCACACAGTTCCTCTCTGAGTGTTGTAATGGTGGAGTTTTTCCGGCAGGGGTTGGGGTTGGGAGGGGGGTGGGGAGGGGTGAGGACCCCTTGCTCAATGACCTTCCTGAGGAGTTACTCAGAGAGCATAGCTCCTGGGAAAGTTTGGCTTGTTCCAGGAGCTCTTTAAGAGACTATGGTGGCTCCAGCTTCTGGCTTGGGCTTCTCCCTAATCCTGGTCTGTAGGAAACTCACCAGAGGTGACCATAAATCTACTGGGATTTGCTGGGGCAGGGTTCTAGGAAAAGGCTCCTTTGGTTTTTTTTTGTTTGCTTATTTATTTTTTTTTTAATTTTTTGCTTTTTTGAGACAGGCTTACTCTGTGTAGCCCTGGCTGTCCTAGACTCACTGTGTAGCCCAGGTTGGCCTCAAACTCCCAATGATCCACCTGCCTCTGCCTCCCGAGTGCTGGGATCACAGGTGTGCAACACCATGCCTGGCTTGTTTGTTTGTTTTTCAAGACAGGGTTTCTCTGTGTAGTCTTGACTGTCCTGCAACTCCTCACTCTGTAGACCAGGCTGGCCTCCAACTCAGAGATCTGCCTGCCTCTGCTGCCTCCTGAGTGCTGGGATTAGAGGCATATTCTGCCACTGCCTCATAGGCTCTTTTTTTTTTTTTTTTTTTTTTGGTTTTCCAAGACAGGGTTTCTCTGTGTAGCCTTGGCTGTCCTGGACTCACTTTGTGGACCAGGCTGGCCTCGAACTCACAGCCATCTGCCTGCCTCTGCCTCCCGAGTGCTGGCATTAAAGGCGTGCACCACTACTGCCTGATAAGGTTCATTTTTAGGAGACAATGACTGAGTTCCTGTGAGCCTGTGAGCTCAGCACAACTCGATAGTACTCCAGTTTGAAAGATGAGTCTGAAGAGAGAGAGAGAGAGAGAGAGAGAGAGAGAGAGAGAGATGAGTCTGAGAGCAACAATGAGTGTGTGAGTGTGCTAACCTGAGAAGCGCCCAAATATCCATGTACATATATGTGTGTGCACATATACACACATATACACATATGTGTGGGTACAGATGTGTACGTGCAATTGTGCACTAGAGCTCATTTGAGAACTGTGACGGCGTGCAGCGATGTTGGCAGGGACACTCATTCACTCAAGCATATGCTGGTGGGACTGAGCGTGCAAGAGTTGGCACGGGTGTTGTGCCCAATGTGGGGATGAGTAAGTAAGTGTTCCAAGAGTGGTTGGAGAGGAAACGAAGGTAAAAGTCATGATAGGACAGAGCACAGGCCTTCTGGCTTCCTGAAGAGGGCAAGATCTGGGCAGCTGGCTGGCAGAGACTCTTCCTCTTCATCTTTCTGTCTCACCCCCAGGTTTCCTGTGCCTTCCGGGGACCATGCATCAGTCCTACTGACCCAGGAGAAGGGGCCTGAGGGGTGAGTAGGGTGGGGAGTATAGGAAGGCTTTCAGGCTCAGAAAACAGGGTGGGGTCACCTTTCTGGGCCCCACAATGCCTGCCTCACCCGCCCCCTCCTCCTCCTCCTACAAGGACCCTGTTGCTAGGAAACGGATAGAGGAGCCAGAATGAGGCAGCTTGAGAGGCTGGAGGCTGGACTCATGACAGGAAATGGCCTTGATGCCCTTCTGCAGGGACTCTCCAGGTGCAGGCACACTGCCCTCACACGCTCACAACTGCGCGGCTTTGTAATTGTGTATTACACACACACACACGCAGATGCACACACAATCACTTGCCCACCATACGCATATAGACATGCATAGACATGTAGACAAACACATGTACACACATGAGCACATTTTGGTTTTTGAGATGAGGTCTTACGTATCTCATAGCTCAGGCTCACCTGGAACTTACTACGTAGCTAAAGAACGGCCTTGAATTTCTGATCTTCCTGCCTCCCTCTCCTGGATGCTGGGATTACAGGACCACAGCACCAGGCTGAGATTGTGCAGTCCTGGGGATCGAACTGAAGGCTTCATGCATGCTAGGCAAGAACTCGACCAACTGAGCTATGTCTCACAATCAGCACACACACGGAGGCATTCCCCAAGAACTGCACAACACACCCAACAAAAATATGTCTAGAGACCCATTAAGACACACAGGGAAGACCGGGCATGGTGGCGCACACCTTTAATCCCAGCACTCGGGAGGCAGGGGCAGTTGGATTGCTGTGAGTTCAAGGCCAACTTGGTCTACAAAGGAAGTCCAGGACAACCAAGGATACACAGAGAAACCCTGTCTTAAAAAAACAAACAAACAACAAACAAAAACAAAAACCTAAAAAACCAAGACACACAGGTAAAAGAAACACCAGGAAGGAATCACACAAACAACAATACATCAAAGTGACAGGCATTGGGGCTGGAGAGATGATGGCTCAGAGGTTAAGAGCACTGACTGCTCTTCCAGAGGTCCTGAGTTCAATTCCCAGCAACCACATGGTAGCTCACAACCATCAATAATGTGACCTGATGCACACTGTATACGTAATAAATAAATCATTTTTTAAAAAAAGCAACAGTTGAGCCGGGCGTGGTGGCGCACGCCTTTAATCCCAGCACTCGGGAGGCAGAGGCAGGCGGATCGCTGTGAGTTCGAGGCCAGCCTGGTCTACAAAGTGAGTCCAGGATGGCCAAGGCTACACAGAGAAACCCTGTCTCGAAAAACCAAAAAAAAAAAAAAAAAAAAGCAACAGGCATCAAATGTGCATAAACTGAGCATGAGACTGGAGAGATGGCTCAGGGGTTAAGAGCACTGACCGCTCTCCCAGCACCCACATGGCTGCTCACACTGTCTGTAACTCCAGTTCCAGAGAGTCCAGTGCCCTCTTCTGGCCTCCCTGAGCACCAGGCATATACATGGTGCACAGACATACACCCAATATACCCAATACATATCAAATTAAAATACCTAAAAATGGGCTAGAGCGATGGCTCAGTGGTTAAGATCACTGGCTGCTCTTCCAAAGGTCCTGCGTTCAATTCCCAGCAACCACATGGTGGCTCACAACCATCTGTAATGAGGGCTGGTGCCCTCTTCTGGCGTGCCGGCTGTATACAAAATAAATAAATAAATCTTTTTATTTTTTTTTCCCCGAGACAGGGTTTCTTTGTGCAGCTTTGGCTGTTCTGGGCTCACTTTGTAGACCAGGCTGGCCTAGAACTCACAGAGATCCACCTGCCTCTGTCTCTCGAGTGCTGGGATTACAGGCATGCGTCAAAATATCTTAAAATACCTAAAAATAAATACACAAACACACCAAACCAAGAGTGGGAGCACACATATTTACATATTTTTGTTCTGGTTTTTTTTTTTGGTTTTTCAAGACAAGGTCTCTCTATGTTGCCTTGGCTGTCCTAGGCTCACTTTGTAGACCAGGCTGGCCTCGAACTCACATCAATCCACCAGCCTCTGCCTCCCGAGTGCTGGGTTTAAAGGCGTGCACCACCACCGCCCAGCAGAGCACACATCTTTAATCTCAACATGTGGGAGGCAGATCTCTGTAAATTCAAGGCCGGGTCTACATGGTGAGTTCTTCATTTCCAGACATATACAATGAGACCCGGTCTGGAAAAATAAAAGAGCATAAGCCATTAGGACGTGTAAGCAGGATGGTCAGGAGTTCAAGGTCATCCTCGGCTACAGAGTGAGTTTAAAGCCAGCCTGAACTGCAGACCCTGTAGCTCACCCTGTAGCTCACCACAACAGAACACACAGCCAAACACAGCTAAGGACAGATAAGAAGAAACCACGGAGAAGCCACACTCTCTCTCCAAACACAAGAATGCAGCTAGGAGGCAGGCCAAAGCTGATCCCTGCTTAGGAAGACCCCCCCAACTTGGGTCACAGAGTAGAAGCTCCACGTCGGTCTGAATGTATGTGCACGCACACGCACACACCTGTGTGCTTAGGGTGGCCCACCAGCCAGGCACCCTGAACTAGACCTATCCCCCCCCTTCTGCAGCAGGGCGCCTGGGATGGGCTGTGTGTTCTGCAAGAAGTTGGAGCCTCCATCCAAAGAAGATGTTGGCCTGGAAGGCGACTTCAGGAGGCAACAGCCCGAAGAACGCTATTACCCTGACCCCACTCAAGGCCAGTCTGCGTCCTTCTCGCCTCAGCCCACCAGCCCTGCTTTCCTTAATGTTGGCAACACGAGAGGCATGTCAGGTGGGTCTCCAGGGCTGGGGAGCTGCTGCCTGGGGTCTGGGAAAAGGAAGGAAAGGGAGATCGGGCTTGTCGTGAGAAGTCACTGGAGGATACAGGATGCGGTCCCACACGCCAGGTCACAGCATCTAAGTCAGTGTGTGTAAATCTACTCTAGGGGCCCAGTTTGGGGTCTTTTTCTGTTCCCATCTAAGAGGGAGCTCAGTACTTGCAATTGCAAGTAGCAAAGAAGGCTCTTCCAATTGGAAGAATGAGGCAGGAGCATCATGAGTTTCAGGTGATCTCTGTCTCTCTCTGTGTCATCTCTGTCTCTGTCACACACACACCCACGCATTCACACACATTTCCATCCTCTTTTTTTGGGGGCGGTTTGGGGGGTTTTTTCAAGACAGGGTTTCTCTGTGTAGCCTTGGCTGTCCTGGACTCATTTTGTAGTCCAGGCTGGCCTTGAACTTACAGCGATCCACCCGCCTCTGCCTCCCGAGTGCCAGGATTAAAGGCATGCGCCACCACCTCCCGGCCATTTCTATCCTCTTAAATGTCAAGTCTTCTTGTCCTGGACCTAGTGGGGCAAGCTTGGAACCAAATCACAAACCCCACTGGTCCCTGAACCCCTTCAGGAACCTAGACTTGTGACGGCTAGGGAACCGGAAGCTAGGGAACCGGAAGCCAGGGAACCGGAAGCCAGGGGCGCAGACTCCTCGGGGGGCCCCCCATTCTGTATTGTACTCTGCTGAACAGCTCTGACTCTGCAGGGACAGGAGTGACCATATTCGTCGCCCTGTACGACTATGAGGCCAGGACAGAGGATGACCTCACCTTCACCAAAGGGGAGAAGTTCCACATCCTGAACAACACGTAAGTGACTGGGCTACCTAGCCGAGGGCATGGCCTGGGCTGGGAGCCAGGCCCCAAGAGGACAAGACTCTGATCGCTGTTTTCTAGATAAGGCTTGAGTGGGGACATATATATATACATAATACATATATACAATAAAAGTCCTGGTTGAGGACCGGGACTATAGCTCAGTGGCAGAGAACTTGGCTAACGGGGCGGGGGCGGGGGGGGGGGGGGGGAAGGGGGGTAAGGGGGCGCTTTGGGTTTCATCAAAAACAAATGGCAATAACAGGGAAACCCTAGGTGGATGCTCCCTACCATGCAGGGAGAGGGTAGGTGAAGGGCTTGGGACACCATAGAATACTAAATTCATTCCCAAGAGTAGTAGTGGTTGAGGAAGGCTTCCTAGAGATTTTTTTTTTTTTTTCAAGACAGGTTTTCTCTGTGTAGCCCTGGCTGTTCTGGATTTGTTTTGTAGACCAGGCTGACATTGAGCTCACAGCGATCCACCTGCCTCTACCTCCCAGCACTCGGAAGGCAGAGGCAGGCAGATCGCTCTGAGTTCGAGACTGGCCTGGTCTACAAAGTGAGTCCAGGACAGCCAAGGCTACACAGAGAGACCCTGTCTCAAAAAAAATAAATAAAAATAAATAAATAAATATTAAAAGAAGAAAAGAAAAAGACTAGAAAGTATAAAAAAGTTGGAGATGTAGGCAGGTCAGGATCATAGGCTTTTAAAGCTGTGTTGTAAAGCCTGAATTTTATCCAGAAGAGAATCTGTAGGCACTGGGAGTTTCTAGTGGGGAGGGAACCTAGTCAGCATCCACACTACCTGCTCACTGGGAGAACAAAAGGAGGAAGGAATCCTCAAACACATTCCCTTTTCAGGTGAAAACGGCTAGGACAGCTGCAGTAAGTAGAGGGGAGACAGGCAGACTAAAGTTCTCTGGGTACGGAGGGGATGGAAGGTGAGGATTGCCGAGGCGGTTCCCAGGCTAACACAGCCCTGCCTCGCCCCCAAGCGCTGCTGACTACCCCTGTGTTCTGTGTCTACAGGGAATGTGACTGGTGGAAGGCCCGGTCCCTGAGCTCTGGACACACTGGCTATGTTCCCAGCAACTACGTGGCCCCTGCGGATTCCATCCAGGCTGAGGAGTGAGTGGGGTTGGGGTCACACCCTGTGGAGAAAGCCCTAGGATCTAACTTCCAAGGCCGTCTCATGGGAAATGATTGCCCCGCTCTGCCCCGGCCTCCTCATCTACAATGCTATAAGGTTACTGTAGAGCCCAAAGAAGATGGCCGAGTCGCAGGTGCCCTGTTCCGTAACCGAGCAGTTTCCGTGTGGTCCATTGGTCTGTTTTACAAATGAGGAAGCCGGCCAGGGGTAAAGGTGCACTTGCTAAGGAGAGGCAAGTGGCTCTCTTCCTGAGTTTGAGGTTAGTCTAGTCCACATAGTGAGTTCCAGGCCAGCCACATAGTGAAACTTTGCCTTTTTAAAAAAAAAAAAATGAGGAAGCTGAAGTACAGAGAAAGTGATTACTCTGCCCAGATTCTCATAGCTAGTGATGTGTGGAGCTGGTGTGTGAATCCAGCTAGACACATACCATGTGCTATAGCCAGTATATATACACCAGCCTATCTGTAACAGTAACATTATGGCAAAGTCTATATATGTGTGTGTGTGTTTATCTATCTATCTATCTATCTATCTTAGCAGAGAGAATATAGATTTATAGAGAAAAAGTATAAAAGAACTCTTGAGAGTGGGAGGTATGCCCAGAGGTAACTACCCATGAGCTTTCAAATCTATAGTGGGGGGGAAGGGGGTGCTGAAGAGATGGCTCAGAGGTTAAGAGCACTGATGCCCTTCCAGAGGTCCTGAGTTCAATTCCCAGCAACCACATGGTGGCTCACAACTATCTCTAATGAGATCTGATGCCCTCTTCTAGCCTGCAGGTGTATATGAAGGCAGAGCATTTTATACATAATAAATAAATAAATAAATCTCTTAAAAAATTCTATAGTGGCCAGGTGCTGGTGGCACATGCCTTTAATCCCAGCACTTGGAGCAGTGGCAGGCAGATCTCTGTGAGTTCGAGGCCAGCCCCATCTACAAAGTGAGTCCAGGACAGCTAGGGCTACATAGAGAAACCCTGTCTTGAAAAACAAAAACAAAAACAAAACAAGTGTCTGAGCCACCAAGGCCAGTGGTGGTGCATGCCTTTAATCCCAGCACTTGGGAGGCAGAGGCAGGTGGATCCCTGTGAGTTCGAGGCCAACCTGGTCTACAATGCAAGTCCAGGACAGCCAAGGCTACACAGAGAAACCCAGTCTTGAAAATCCAAACAGGAAGCCGGGCGTGGTGGCACACGCCTTTAATCCCAGCACTTGGAAGGCAGAGGCAGGTGGATCCCTGTGAGTTTGAGGCCAGCCTGGTCTACAATGCAAGTCCAGGACAGCCAAGACTACACAGAGAAACCCTGTCTTGAAAAACCAAAATAAATAAATAAATAAATAAAAACTTAAAAAGTATTGGGTTGAAGTCGGTTGGTGCACACCTTTAATCCTAGCACTGTGGGATGCAGAGGCAGGCAGAATTTTGTGAGTTCTAGGCCAGTCTGGTCTACAAAAAGAGTTCCAGGACAGCCAAAGTTACACAGAGAAACCCTGTCTCTAAACTACCCCTGCCCACCCCACCCCCTGCAAATAAAAGGGCTAGAGAGATGGCTCAGAGGTTAAGAGCACTGTCTATTCTTCCAAAGGTCCTGAGTTCAATTCCCAGCAACTACATGGTGGCTCGCCACCATCTGTAATGAGATCTGGTGCCCTCTTCTGGACTGCTGAGAATACCGTATAAATAATTAAAAAAAAATTTTTTTTTTTAAAGTGGAACTGGGGCACTGGGGATGTGCCTCATACAGTTGGGTAGAGTGTCTGTCTAGCAGGCGTGAGGCCTTGGGTGTGATTCCCCAGCACCATACACAATCAACCATGGTGGCACGTTGTCTAGGATCCCAAAATTGGGGTTCAAGGTCATCCTTGCTGTAGTGAGTTTTAGGCCAGCCTGTAAAAGATCCTGTCTCAAACAAAACAAACAGCCCACAAAACAAGGCAGGAGAGATGGCTGGGCAGTTAAGACCGTTGGACCCAGCCGGGCATGGTGGCGCACGCCTTTGATCCCAGCACTCGGGAAGCAGAGGCAGGCGGATCGCTGTGAGTTCGAGGCCAGCCTGGTCTACAAAGTGAGTCCAAGATGGCCAAGGCTACACAGAGAAACCCTGTCTCAAAAAACCAAAAAACGAAAAAACAAAACAAAACAAAAAAGACCGTTGGACCCAGATTCAGTTTGCAGTTTGTGGTGGCTCCCTTCTGTATCTCCAGTCCCAGGGGATCTGACACCTTCTTCTGGCCTCCGAAGGTGCCAGCCATGCATGTGACGCATGGACATGCATGCAGGCAAAACACTCATATGCATAAAATGAAATTAAATCTAAAAATAAGTTACCAGAGCTAGGGGTAGCCGAGTGCATGTTCAGTATGAGAAAGGCTTGCAGGAGAACAGTACTTAAAGTTAATTTTATTAAACAGACAGAGGTTGGAGTGTACCTTCACATGGGAAGGCCCTAGATTTCATCTTCAGTACCTCCCTCCCCACCAAAAAAAGCTCTCCTCACCATGTGTCCCATACATTTGTGGAAAAATAATGATGGAACAGACTTTGAAAAACTTGACTGGGCATGGGTCTTTCTTTCCTTCTTTCTTTCTTTTTTTCTTTTTTGGTTTTTCAAGACAGGGTCTCTCTGTGTTAGCCTTGGCTATCCTGGACTCACTTTGTAGACCAGGCTGGCCTCAAACTCACAGCGATCCACCTGCCTCTGCCTCCCAAGTGCTGGGATTACAGGCGTGGGCCGCTGCCACCACCGCCAGCTTGTAGAAAATGTCTTACAGCTGGATCTCATGGAGGCGTTTCCTCAACTGAGGTTCCTTCCTCTCTGACGACTCTACCTTGTGTCAAGTTGACATGAAACCAGCACATACAGCACAGTGCCATGGGCCTGTAATCCTAGCATTCGTAGTGAGTTTGAGGATAACCTGGGCTACATGAGACTCTATCTCCATGGAAACGCAATCCAAAACCAGAGTAAGAATCCTCAGGACTTGGAGTCTGGTTTGTTGTTGGGCTGTGGGAAGCCAGAGGAATTGAGGATGATCCAGAATCTTCTGAAGATGCAAGTTAGGTGTGGTGCCAGCTGCTAAGTGGGGGACACAGGAGCAAGTGGAGGTTCATGGGTTCTAGAGGGATTGTTTTGAGGGTTGTGGAGAGGAACATCTCTACAAGTGAAGGAAGCTGCTAGAAGCTAGAGCAGGCTGCGCTCTGCACGAGAGGTGCCTGGCCATGCCAGTACATTATCCCAGAGGAAGCAGCCCCTGTTCCCAATTGTCACACGGAGACTCTACCATTTGTTCTGGCAGATGGCCAGTGCTGGTGGGAACTGAGACTCATCTGAGTAGAGGTGACAATTAGAGGTGCCTAGTAGGAGGAAGAGGGAATGAGACACAGAGTGGTCCGAGGACCTGACTCTGGGCATGGCCTTGGAGAAGAAAGAGCCCCCGGAGAAGTAGTCAGAAGAGCAAGCCAGGGCAATGCAGAACACCCAGGGATGGAGGAGAAATTTCTGAAGACGGGGTGTGTGTGTGTGTGTGTGTGTGTGTGTGTGTGTGTGTGTGTGTCCGTGTCTGCCTTCATCCTTGGCAGTGGCGTGACCTTCATAGGCCACCTTTGTCGAATGGGCAGTAAAAGCAGTGAGGGCAGCAGAGTCCAAGGAGGGAGGTAGAGAGAGGGAAGTGTTGACCCAGGAGAGAAAAATGTGGGTCTAAGTAAGGCAGGGGCAGAAGGGCCTAACGTTCAGAAGATGGCTTATCGGGTAAAGGCGCTTGCTGCCTGTCAAGCCTGCCAGCCTGAGTCTGAGCTCCAGAAGCCACATGGTGGAAGGAGAAAGCCAACATACATGGATTATCCCCTGATGGTCACTCCTTTGTTATAGCATGCATGCACACATGCACACAGGCACACACAAAATAAGTACATAAAGTGCAATGCTTTTTTTTTTTTGTTTAAAGAAAAAAAAGATGACTCAGCAGTTAAGAGCACTGGTGACCCATCCAGAATACCAGGACTGGATTCCTAGCACCCTCCTGGTGACTCATAACCCTCATTAACTCCAGTTTCAGGGACTCTGATGCCCTCTTCTGGCCTCCATGGACACTTGCGCTCATGTGTGTGTGTGCACATGTAATAATAAAAATAATTATTAATAATTAAAAATATTAAAATAAAATAAATACAAATATTTTAAAATCATAATAAAATAAAATAATTAAAAATACAAATCTCTAAAACACAACGATATAGAACTCAGAACTTGCCTCTGGGAAGGAAGAAAGTATGTGTTTAAAGTTTGGTGAATGGACCGTTTTGGGGGTGAGATGGGGTTTCTTGAGCAGAGGGACATGGACAAGTCCAGAGCATAGGTAGGACTAGGCCAGATTGTGGAGAGTGGCAGGAAGCAGGAAGGAGGAGGGGAGTGATGCCAAAAATCAGGGTTTGGGGTTCATGCTGTGTTCCCAGCTTGGGCAGCATGGTGACGTCTAAGATCCTCAATGCCCAGCCCTGGTTAAGAGTACAGTCCTGAGCCGGGCGTGGTGGTGCACGCCTTTAATCCCAGCACTCGGGAGGCAGAGGCAGGCGGATCGCTGTGAGTTCGAGGCCAGCCTGGTCTACAAAGCGAGTCCAGGATGGCCAAGACTACACAGAGAGACCCTGTCTTGGGGTGGGGATGAGGGGGAGCACAGTCCCGAGAGTAGACAACTTGGGTTCAGGTTCAGAGTCACAGGCATTTCCTCGTCTGTCTTCTGAGTTTAAGTATGACACCTCCCTCTGAACATTGCTAGCGAGTACATTTTTGTTCCGGGGTTGGGGTCTACCACAAAGGAAGTGCTTGGCCTATTAAGGTTTGGTTTTTATTTCAAAGGAAGGTCTCGCTATGGTCGCTCAGGCTGCCTCACGCTCAGAATCTCACCCTTCTCAGTGCTTTTAGATCACTAAGGGAGTTATGAAAGTGGAGGGCTTTGAAAGACTCTGGCAATGGCACCATGTCCTTTAACCATTTCTCCTTTTTTGGGGTGGGGTGAGGACTTTTTTGAGACAGGGTTTGTCTGTATAGCCTTGCCTGTCCTGGACTCACTCTGAAAACCAGGCTGGCCTTGAACTCAGAGAGATCTGCCTATCTCTGCCTCTCTGAGTGCTTGGAGGAGAGCTTTGGAAAACTTTGGCAAGGGCTGGAGAGATGGCTCAGCGGTTAAGAGCGCTGTCTGCTCTTCCAGAGGTCCTGAGTTCAATTCCCAGCAGCCACATGGTAGCTCACAACCATCTATAATGTGATCTGATGCCCTCTTCTGGCCTGCAGGTGTATGTACAGGCAGAACACTGTATATATAATAATAAATAAATTTTTTTTTATAAAAGAAAAGGAAAAAAAGAAAAACTTTGGCAATGAGTCTAGTACGGCCCTTCCATCATTTCTCTTTCTTGCTGCCTGACCTCCTAGGCACACCATTTGCCAAGGGCTTTTTCTTTCACCGAGATTTGCCTGGTGCCCAGATGCCATATCAGAGTTCCCAGGTGTCTCCATCTCTCTTGATTTGGAAACGCTGTGCCTTGTTTTCCCTTGGCTTTTCCAGACAGGGTTTCTCTGTGTAGCCTTGGCTGTTCTAGACTCACTTTGTAAGCCAGACTGGCCTCGAACTCGCAGAGATCTGCCTCCTAGAGTGCTGGGATTACAGGCATGCACCACCGCGCAGGGCTAGATTCTAACAATTTTAATTCAAGGGACGGTGGGTAGAAAGAAGAATCCTGGTGTTTCTTAGGCATCTCCCACGTGTGCCAGACACTTTTCCATCTCCCTTCTCTGTGACCCTTATATTATAACAGTCCATGTCTCAGGCGAGGAAACTGAGGCTTGGCTTGCCAGGCGACTCCTGAGAAGGCTGCCCCTAATTCTGTCTGCTTTTCCTAACAGGTGGTACTTTGGAAAGATCAGTAGAAAGGATGCCGAGAGGCAGCTCCTCTCCGCTGGGAACCCTCAGGGAGCCTTTCTCATTAGGGAAAGCGAGACCACCAAAGGTGGGTTGGCATGCCATGCCACCAGCTGTTAAGGTCCCGGTGGGGGTGGGGGTGGGGGTGCTTGGGTCAGGGCCAAGCGGAGGGGCAGAGCTAAGATGGGCTCTGGGAATTGCCTTTGAGGCCTCTTTCCTGCTCAAGGGACCCTTCCCATACAGGTGCCTACTCCCTCTCCATCCGCGACTGGGACCAGAACAGAGGCGATCACATAAAGCATTATAAGATCCGGAAGCTGGACACGGGGGGTTTCTACATCACCACGCGGACCCAGTTCGAATCCGTGCAGGACCTGGTGCGGCACTACATGGGTGAGCTGGGCAAAGTGGTCATGCGCTGTCACAGTGGGGAGACTGAGGCCCAGAGAGCAAGGTGGTCTCCTTAAGAAGTGGTGGTGGTGGCTGGATCAAGAATGCGTGTCCTGCCAGGCGTGGTGGCGCAAGCCTTTAATCCCAGCACTCGGGAGGCAGAGGCAGGTGGATCGCTGTGAGTTCAAGGCCAGCCTGGTCTACAAAGGGCTACACAGAGAGACCATCCTGGGGGGGGGGGGGTGTTAATAAAAGCTTCCATCTGTGACCGCCTTCTGTCTGCCCTTCCTCCAGAAGTAAATGATGGTCTGTGCTACTTGCTCACGGCGCCCTGTACCACCATGAAGCCCCAAACGCTAGGCCTGGCCAAGGATGCCTGGGAGATCAACCGGAACTCCATAGCACTTGAACGCAGACTAGGCACCGGGTGCTTTGGAGACGTATGGCTCGGTATGGAGATCTCAGGAATCGGGTTGGGAGGGAAGTGCTGGGGAGGGAATTGGGGGACCGGGGTCTGAGACAAGGAACAGGGTTGGCAGGGAGCCAGGCTTGACGAGTACCGGGTCACCGAGCAGGCACGTGGAACTACAGCACAAAGGTGGCGGTGAAGACGCTGAAGCCGGGCACCATGTCCCCGAAGGCCTTCCTGGAGGAGGCGCAGATCATGAAGCTCCTGAGGCATGACAAGCTGGTACAGCTGTACGCGGTGGTGTCGGAGGAACCCATTTATATTGTGACAGAGTTCATGTGCCACGGTGAGTGGGGCCAGGGTTTGGGTGGGTGGGGCCCAGAGGCCAGCACCTGGGAAGGGACTAGAAACAGGACCGTCCAGCAAGAGTCTGGAATGTACTAACCCTCTAAGAGTGCTAGCGTGGGGGCGGGGCCAGGGTAGGAGGCGGGGCCCGTTGCAGGAGGCGGGGCCTGTTGCAGGGAGCGGGGTGGGAGGGCGGGGCCTTCTATTGCTAGAAGGTGGTTAGCCAACCTGAGCAAACCAGAGCCGGATCTGGCTGCGATGAGACAGGACCTGGGGAGGAGTCTAAGTAGGGTGTGTCTAGGGGGGATCTGGAGGTGGTGAAAGAAGAGGTACATTGATCTAGGGGAGAGAGCTGGTAGGGAGGCGGAGTAAAGCTAGATTAGCCTGGCAGGGCCAAAACCAATGTAGGGGAAGATTGGGGGAGTAGAGGCTTGCTGTTGATTTTCCAGCTGCCTCTCCCTAGGTAGCTTGCTGGATTTCCTAAAGGATCGAGAGGGTCAGAACTTGAGGCTGCCCCATCTGGTGGACATGGCTGCCCAGGTAAGCTGGGCCTGTAGGTTTCATCTCGCAGACCTCTGTCTTCTATCACCCTTTCTTAAACCCATGTGCCTTCGTATATATCTTTGTAAAACTGCAGCCTAGGCCACCTCATGAGCTCTGGGACCTGAGGCAGGAAGATGCTGTTTAGACTCCCCATGTGCGCTGGGCTGCGGTGGGAGTGGGGGAGTCCATTAGGACAGCGGACTTTTCTTTCTTTCTTTTTTTTTTTTAATTTATTTATTATGTATACAGTAATGCACCAGATCACATTATAGATGGTTGTGAGCCACCGTGTGGTTGCTGGGAATTGAACTCAGGACCTCTGGAAGAGCAGTCAGTGTTCTTAACCGCTGAGCCATCTCTCCAGCCCCAGGACAGTGGACTTTTCAAGTGATTCCCACACTGGCCTTGGGGGTGGGGGGGTGGGGGATTATGATACTGTGAATCCATGTTGGCTCCTTTTCTCTTTTCCTTTTAGGTAGCTGAGGGCATGGCCTACATGGAGCGCATGAACTACATCCACCGAGACCTGAGGGCGGCCAACATCCTGGTGGGAGAGCATCTAGTATGCAAGATCGCGGACTTCGGGCTGGCGCGCCTCATAGAAGATAACGAGTACAACCCCCGCCAAGGTGAGCGGCGTCTCCTCCCTAGAGATCCCACGCGCTAAGGGGCCGTCATGCATGCCGCCACTCCGAAACCCATCCCCAGCCTTGATGATCCCGGACACCCCATCCCGATGTGAATCAAATACAATTCTGAGTTCAAGTCCCCACTCAGACATTTGCCACCCATATGTCTTGAGTTACTTAATTTCTGTGAGTTGCCACTGCCGAGCTAAAAATGAATATACATCCCAGCACTCGGGAGGCAGAGGCAAGTGGATCGCTGTGAGTTCGAGGCCAGCCTGGTCTACAAAGTGAGTCCAGGACAGCCAAAGCTACACAGAGAAACCCTGTCTCATAAAAATAAAATAAAAAGATAAATAAATGAAAATACTTAGACCACAGTAAGTCACTACATATTTACCGGCTACTGACTAAGTACCAGACACACCTAAGTCTTTTTTTTTTTTTTTTTTATGTTATTTATTTATTTATACAGTATTCTGACTGCTGTATGCCTGCACGCCAGAAGAGGGCACCAAATAACATTATATATGGTTGTGAGCCACTATGTGGTTTCTGGGAATTGAACTCAGGACCTTTAGAAGAGCAACCAGTGCTCTTTTATTTTTTATTTTTATTTTTTAAAAAGATTTATTAATTACTATTACATATACAAGTGCTCTGCCTGCATGTACACCTTCACACCAGAAGAGGGCCATCAGATCACATTATAGATGGTTGTGAGTCACCATGTGGTTGCTGGGAATTGAACTCATGACCCGTGGAAGAGCAGTCAGTGCTCTTACCCTCTGAGCCATCTCTCTAGCCCCAGTGCTCTTTTTCTTTTTTTTTTAATTCATTCATTCATATTACATCTCAATAGTTATCACAACCAGTGCTCTTAATCTCTGAGCCATCTCTCCAGCCCCCGGGTAAGTCTTAAGCAAGCAGACATAAAAAGCTTAAGTCTTAAACAGAAGACACCAGAGTATAATAGCACCATATCTGTACCCAGAGCCCCTAGTGTGGATCCCATCCACTTGCTGGTGGTGTTAGCAGTACCTGGGCCTGGGGGATATAACCTAATGGGACAATGCTGCTCAGTGGGAGAGGGACTGAATTTGCTCTCAGCACCACAACACCACACCAAATGAAACTGTGATCAGCACTTAGTAATGGCTGGAGACATTCTCTTTTTTTTTTTTCCGAGACAGGGTCTCTCTGTGTAGGCTTGGCTGTCCTAGACTCACAGAGATCCGCCTGCCTCTTCTGGAGACATTCTTATCATGAGAAGCAGAACCACAGACCTGTACTAACACACATAGTAGGTACCGGCTACATAGATAGCAGGTCTCTTCTACTGTGCACACAGAGAGACCTCTATGCTCAGGGTCCCCCAAGATGCCCAATCCTATAGTCCTCATTCTCCTAAACCAGCAGTTTCCAGGGACCCCCTCCCCCATCATTAACCTTACCTTCTTCCCCAATATCTCCAGGGACCAAGTTCCCCATCAAGTGGACAGCCCCAGAGGCCGCTCTCTTTGGCAGATTCACTGTCAAGTCAGATGTGTGGTCCTTTGGGATTCTGCTCAGTGAACTGATCACCAAGGGCCGAGTTCCTTACCCGGGTGAGCTGGGAGTTGGGGGTGTGGCCGTGGGAAAGGGCCTTGTCTACCCCTGCTCCTTGCACTGGCTGACAGAGCTCCGTCCCTCAGGCATGAACAACCGGGAAGTGCTGGAGCAGGTAGAGCACGGCTACCACATGCCGTGTCCTCCAGGCTGCCCGGCATCCCTGTACGAAGTCATGGAGCAGACCTGGCGCCTGGATCCAGAGGAGAGGCCCACCTTTGAGTACCTGCAGTCCTTCCTAGAAGACTATTTCACCTCCACGGAACCACAGTACCAGCCTGGAGACCAGACCTAACCTGGCTGGGCATCTTCAATGCACTGGGAACATCTACTTGGCCTTCCTTGCCGATCCCTGGGGCTCGCTTGGTCTCAGTGCCTCCATATTAGGAACCCTGTGGAATCCTAGCATCTCAGAGAAGCCCTGAAGCCCTGAAGCCATTTTACCTATGGGGAAAATGGAGACTGGGAACGCATCTCTTGCCTTCTCTGACCTAAGCACTCTTTCTTCCCTTCGCACCTATGCCCCACCCAAAAATCTAGTGCACCCCACTCATTTTACAGATGAAAGTAGATGGGTGTTCAGAGCTCCTGGCTCACACACTCTGACCTCAAAGCACCATTTATCCTGTCCCACTAAGCTCCTACATACTGTCAGTCTCTGCTTTCATGTCCTAAAAAAATAATCATACTTTGCCTAGTTATTTATAAAATTGTATTTCCCTTCCTTCATGTATCTCTTCCTCCTGCTTTCCTACCTCTCACCAGCCTGCCCCAGTCCAGGCCCTAAGTGTTCAATTACTGAGCCAGCCGGGCTTTAATCCCAGCACTCAGGAGGCAGAGGCTGGCGGATCTCTGTGACTTCGAGGCCAGCCTGGTCTACAAATCGAGTCCAGGATGGCCAAGGCTACACAGAGAAACCCTGACTCAACAACAACAAAACAAAAACAAAAAAATCAATTACTGCTCCTGGTTTTCTCAAGTTGCTCTAACTTTCAAGGGCAGGAAACATCTTTGCTTGATGCCCTGCCTGCAGACTGGATGCTCTGGTCCAGGCCCAGCTCTGAGGGAAAAGAGCTGTGGAAGGCTCACTACCTCTCTGAGTAACGTGTGTATGTCTGTTTCTTCCTTATGTAAGTAGAACAAGCACAATGCGAACACTGAGCCATGAAGGTTCCCTGTGTCATCTTTGGGGAGGGGTGGTAGTCTACAGGGAATGAACAGCATAGTTTGGGCTACTGGGGGGAGGGCAGGGCAGGGCAGGGCGGCCTCCCACAGCAGAGAAGAATGCAACAGACCCTGTCAGATTCCCCAAAAAAGGGAGTAGGGAGGGGGAAGGAAAGAGTCCTAGCTCCTAGGATCTCACTGTGTGGGAGGAGTGTGGGGGGATGGGAGGGGCGGGCGGGTTCCTTCCCTACCTCAGGAGCTTTTGGAGTCCTTTGGAAGTTTAATTAGTATAGTGCCTGGGCGTACCTACTAGCTGGGATCTGGGGTGGCAGGCAATCCTTCACGTACTCCCTGGGTCTTCCTTGGCAAAACTGGCAGCTGACATGCCTCTGTTTGGAAACCAAAAGAGCAGGAAGTATGGATCCTTGCCTCTCCTATCAGGAAATACTTATTGGCCCTCTGACTTATTGATGGCTGAAGAGGAGGAGAGCCGGGGAGTGGGGAGTCACTGATGCACCGGGCAGTCACTAAGAATCAACTCTAATAGGCCCTTCACTGAACAGGAGTCTGGGCATACGGAAAATGAGCAAGATCTATCCCTATCCTGGAGGAGTTCTCTCTGGTGAAGAAATAATAAACAAATAATAATAGCTTAACTTTGTAATTAAAAAAAGGGGGGGCAGCCGGGTGTGGTGGCGCATGCCTTTAATCCCAGCACTCGGGAGGCAGAGGCAGGCGGATCGCTGTGAGTTCGAGGCCAGCCTGGTCTACAAAGTGAGTCCAGGATGCCCAAGGCTACACAGAGAAACCCTGTCTCGAAAAACAAACAAACAAACAAACAAAAAAAAAGGGGGTGGGGCATGGGCCTCCTATAACCCTCCACATGGCTGGCCTCATATTCTCCACAGAGCCAGGAATAACCTTCACCTCCCAAAATGTCAGTTTTACAGATGCACCACCATGCCCAGTTTAATGTGTTAAACTGACTGGGGCATGGTGGCGCGCACCTTTAGCGCCAGCCCTCAGAAGGCAGAAGCAAACACATGTGTCTGAGGCCAGCCTAGTCTACACGGTGAATTTCAGGACGGCTAGGGATAATAGTGAGAAAGCGTGTTTCTCTCCTTCCCCCACGTAATCTAATGCTGAGACTGTTGTCTGTGAATAAGAAAACCGAGGCCCACGGGCTACATAAGATGCATGAGGCAGAGCTGATCCTACAGGAAGCCCATGGTCCCTTCACTGTACTTAACTACCTCTGGGCTTTGGAAAGGGTGTGTATTGGGGGCTGGAGAGATGGCTCAGTGGTTAAGAGCACTGACTGCTCTTCTGGAGGACCTGGGTTCAGTTCCCAGCGCCTACATGGCAGCTCACAACTATAACTCTGAGATCTGACACCCTCACACAGATATACATGCAGGCAAAACACCTATGAGCATAAATAAACATTTTTTTTTTAAGGAAAGGGTGGGGTCTAGAGAGATGGCTCAGAGGTTAAGAGCACTGTCTGCTCTTCTAGTGGTCCTGAGTTCAATTCCTAGCAACCACATGGTGGCTCACAACCATCTATAATGAGATCGGGTTCCCTCTTTTGGCCTGGAGGTGTACATGCAGGCAGAACATTGTATGCATAATAAATAAATCTTTTTTAAAAATTTTAAAAAATCAAAAGGAAAGGGTGTGTGTATATATATATATATATAGTGTGTGTGTGTGTGTGTGTGTGTGTGTGTGTGTGTGTGTGTGTAAAGGGGGCAAGGTGGCGTTTACTGAGAGTTCCCTGTGACCAGATCCATACTAGAGGTTGTTGACTCAAAAGGAGAGGAGGCTGGGCCTGGGTGTGGTGACGCATGCCTTCAATCCCAGCACTCGGGAGGCAGAGGCAGGTGGATGGCTGTGAAGTCGAGGCCAGCCTGGTCTACAAAGCGAGTCTAGGACAGCCAGGGCTGTCTGGAAGAACAAATGGAAATAAGGGGACAGTCCAGGTGTCACAGGATGGTAGCTCTGCAGATGATCTCTCAGGCGCCACGGCTCCTTGAGGCCATTGTCTCCAAGCCAACTGAATCCACAAGAGCCTGATGTCCGAGCCAGAAGGTAGCACTTCCTTCTTCCTGCCATGGAGTAAACACTTAAGAGTGTAAACTCCCGGGCTGTACTTCCTGCAGTGACTCCTGCCTCTACCACTCGCTGGCTCTGTGGTCCTATGCAACATTTTTATTTTTTTAATTTCATCAAGCTCCAGTTTGCTCATCTGTGAAGTAGCATTAAATGTTTAATACACGTCAGCTGTCTGTCACTGGCATTTACAGGATGTTGACTCTGGGCCAGGTGTCCTGCTAAGGGCAAGCTGCCATTTCAACCTCACATAACCTAGGAAAACAGGCGGCTGTTCTGACACCGCAAGGCCACCCCCCCTCCCACACACCCATTTTGAGGCTCTCTCTCTCTCTCTATGTGGCTCCAGTTCCCTGGTGCTGGATCATGGGCATGTCCCATCATGTCCAGCCTAAGTCAGGGTTTTGAAGGTGTCCAGGACATTAAGTGGCAGATCAGAGGACTGAGACAAAGTCTCTGACCCCAGATTTCGTACTCCTCCTCCACAGCCCTTTCCTGGAACCTGGGTATTCTTGTCTGCCTCCTGGGGCCCTGCCTGCTGCTCACTGCCACATGGATCCTCCCATGAAAGCCCAGCAGTGCAGTGAACCATCTGGGGTTCTCCAGGCCCCTTGCCACTAGCTCTTCAGGTTCCCCGTCACTCCCTCCAGAGCAGCTGGAGGAACCTCCCCAGCACCCCCATTTCAGTACCGCCTTCTCTTCCCTCCAGATAGAGCACAATGCAATTGATTAAACTACAGCTCTCTCCATTTCAGTCACACCCCCTCTCCCTGCCTCCCCGAGATTACAGGCCGGTCACCTTGGTTGCAGCCTGCACCATTCACAGTACTCTTCCGTCAGTTGACAAACCATCTCTCCCGCCTCATTCTCTCCCCCACCTGGCTCTTCTCCTCCCAGTGGCGTGGAGATTTGACTGGCTTAAGACTCCGAGGGCAATTTTATTTCCAAGTTCATGCTGGGGGAGGGCACCTAATTGACTGGTGCAAGGTGTTTCGCTTGCGCGGTCTAATTGGATCCTCGCCAGGAGGCTCTGCAGCAACCTGAGATTACAACCATTTACAAAGGAGGGAATGAAGGCTCTGACCCTTGCCCAAGGTCATACCGTGAGATGACGGAGTGTGGGTTTGAACTCGAAGACTGATGGGGTCCACCGCCACACCCCTTTGATAGAACTGTATGGAAAAATGTAATACTGACCCCGGGAGGCTAGGGAGATGGACCCAGAGTATCTCCATAATTGCTGCTGATTGCACTCAATTGGGCCTAAAGAGATGGCTCCAGGTTTAAGAGTGCTTACTGCGGGCTGGGCTGGGCTGGGTGGCACAAGCCTGTAATCCCAGCACTCGGGAAGCAGAGGCAGGCCAATCTCTGTGAGTTCGAGGCCAGCCTGGTCTACAGAGTGAGTCCAGGACAGCCAAGGCTACGCAGAGAAACCCTGTCTCAAAAACAAACAAACAAGCAAACAAAAAAGAATGCTTACTGTTCTCCCGAAGGACCTGGGTTCAAATCCCAGCACCCACATCTGGAGACTCACAAGCTGCCTGGAACTATAGTTTCAGATGATTGTTTCAATGTGCTCTGGCTTCTGAGGGGCCGACACTCACATGTACACATCAACTCATGTAGGCATACATAAGGTATAAGTAAAAATAAATAAAAAACCCAACCTAGCCAAGTGCTATGGTGCACGCCTTTAATCCCAGCACTCCAGAGGTAGAGGCAGGCAGATCGTTGTGAGTTCTAAGCCAGCCTGGTTTACAAAGTGAGTCCTTGACAGCCAGGGCTACACAGAGAAACCCTGTCTCAAAAAAACAAAACCAAACCAAACAAAAACCCACCTAGTAAGTTGATAACTTTATACATCCCTATTTGTGCTGTTTGTTCGTAGTTTTGGGAGGACTTAGTTCTCTCTTTGCTGTTGTTGCTGTTTTGAGATGGACCTGGTCTACATAGTCCAGGGTGGCCTTGAACTCAAAATCCTCCTGTTGCTTCCCAGGGGTCAGGGCTATAGGCATCTGCCACCGTGGTTGGCTATTTTGCGTGTATTTAGTGTTGTCTCCATTTGGCTGGTCTTGTCCCGGAAGCATGACAGTAAACAACACAGCAGTGAGGCCAGCGGAGGAGCCCAGGGAGATTCCTTGGAGTCCGTGAAACAAACTGGCCTGAGGAAACAACAGGAGAATGAGGTAATCCTGGTTGAAAGAATAACACATGCAAAGGCCCAGAGGTATAGCAGAGGGAGGCTCATTCAGTCAAAGGCTGAGAGCTCAGAAGACAGGGGAAGCAGGAAACCAAGGGTCATGGCTCCCGAAAGGCAGAAAGAAATCATCTGGGAGTCCAGGACACATTAGAGGAGACTTTCCTGAGTCCCGCTGCGCCAAAGCTGAGCTGGGTGACTCCTCTGTCCACTCTGTCCCTGGAACAGTTAGGGAAGCCTCTCTCCCTCTAAGCTTACCTACCCTTATCACCCACGTGGCCTGGATGGCCCTGCAGTGATGCTTGCCCTCCACCTAGTGGACGCTTTCAGAACTACACCCAAAATTAAAGGAAACTTTTTTGGCTGGGTGGGGTGGTGGGTTGTCAGGTCTCAAGTCCCCTTCTCAAGGTACACAAAATCTAATGGTAAAAGGGTTCAGAGCTGAGCTAGAGAAAATGACAGTTTGAGAGTGTATTGTGGAACAGGGGAGGATCCAGACTCTGGGTGGGAAATTTTCTTTTTACTTTTTCCAAGACCAGGGTTTCCCTATACAGATCTGACTGTCCTGCAGCGTCTCTATGTAGACTAGGCTGGCCTCGAATTCACAGACATTTGCCTGCCTCTGCCTCCCAAGTGCTGGAATTAAAGGCATGAATCACCACAAGAGGCGTGGGCGGGAACTTTTCAGAGGAAACAAGAAAATAAAAGCAGGCAAGTTTAATCCCAGTGCTCTGAGAGACAGAGGCAGGCTGCTCTCTCTGAGTTCCAGGCCAGCCTGATCTGCAGAACTATATAAGCTACATAGTAAGACTGTCAAAAAACACCAACAAAGCAAAACAAAAACAAAGATAAACAACTGGGGCTGGAGAGAGGGCTCAGCAGTTAAGAGCTGGCTGCTCTTCCAGAGGACAGAGGTTGGATTCCCAGAATGCACATGGCAGCTCACAAGCAGATGTTATTTAGTTCCAGAGGATCCAGTGCCCTTTTCTGACCCCCAAGAGCACCAGGCATGCACATGGTGCACATATATACAAGCAAAACACCAATGCACATGAAAATTTTTAATGCAGATTAAAAGGGGGAGGTGGAACCAGACATGGTGGTACATGCTAGCATTTGAGGATTGTGAATTTCAGGTGAACTTGGGCTACATATGGAGAGAGAGAGAGAGAGAGAGAGAGAGAGAGAGAGAGAGAGAGAGGAGAAGAGAAGGAACAGTGAGGAGCTGCTTGCTGCAGCAAGCCCGTGATTCCAGCACTTGGGAGGTGGAGGCAGGATAATCAAGAATTAATGCTTAGCCAAGCATGGTGGCACACGCCTTTAGTCCCAACACTAGGGAGGCAGAGGCAGGCGGATCGCTGTGAGTTCGAGGCCAGCCTGGTCTACAAATTGAGTCCAGGACAGCCAAGGCTACACAGAGAAACCCTGTCTCAAAAAAAAAAAAAAAAATTAGGCTTGCCTGAGCTATTTGAAACCCTGTATCATAGTACCACACTTAAAAATAAAAAAAAATAATAATAATAAAAAACCACACCAAAAAACAAGCAAACAAACAAAAAAACCATGGCTAGAGAGATGGCTCAGAGGTTAAGAGCACTGACTGCTCTTCCAAAGATCCTGAGTTCAATTCCCAGCAACCATCCATAATGAAATCTGGTGCCTTCTGGTGTGCAGGTGTACATGCAGGCAAAACATTGTATACATAAGCAATAAATCTTTAAAAAATTAATAATAAAAAATAAATAAACAAAAAATAAAAACAAAACATGCTGGGCATTGTGGCCTTTAATCCCAGCACTGGGGAGGCAGAGGCAGGCGGATCCCTGTGAGTTCGAGGCCAGCCTGGTCTACAAAGTGAGTTCAGGACAGCCAAGATAACACAGAGAAACCCTGTCTCGAAAAAACAATTCCCCCTCCCCAAAAATAAACTTAGAAGAAGGAGGAGGAAGATGGAGGAAGAAGAGGAAGAGGAAGAGGAAGAGGAGAAGCAGAAGCAAGAGACAGAATTAAGTGAACTCAGAGGTAGGAAGTGAAACTGCTGGAAAGTGCAACTAGGTAGGTATGACTGGAGAGCACTACCGTTATCATCGAGTTAGTGCCTGAAAATGAAGATGGTGAGGTAGGTAGGACTCTGGTCGGCCGTACACTTGGATGGGAATCTAACCCTTGAGCAACAGGTTTGAAAGACAAAGTAGAGTTTTGTGGAATTTTAAAAACTGTGTGTGTGTGTTCCAGGGAGTGGTGGCACAAGCCTTTTTTTTTTTTCCCCCGAGACAGGGTTTCTCTGTGTAGCCTTAGCTGTCCTGGACTCTCTTTGTAGACCAGGCTGGCCTTGAACTCACAATGATCTGCCTGCCTCTGCCTCCCGAGTGCTGGGATTAAAGGCGTGCACCACCACCGCTCGGCTATAAACCTTTAATCCCAACACTTGGGAGGCAGAGGCAGGTGGATCGCCGTAAGTTCAAGGCCAGCCTGGTCTATAGAGTGAATTCTAGGTGCTAGAGCTGTTACACAGAGAGACCCTATTTCAAAAGACCAAAAACCAAAAAACTCTGTGTGTGTGTGTGTGTGTGTGTGTGTGTGTGTGTGTGTGTGTGTCTACACAATACACACAGTGCCTGTGGATGCCAAAGGCATGCCACTCCCTGGAGCTGAAGTCACAGTCGGTGGCAGACTACCTGATGTGGGTGCTGGGACTTGAATTGTGGTCCTCCAGAACAGCTATAAGCCTGTGATCTATGCCTCCAGCACTTGTTTTTTTGTTTGTTTGTTTGTTTGTTTGTTTTTAGATTTATTTATTTATTTTGTATACAGCCTTCTGCCTGCATGTCAAAATGGGTGGGACATTAGATCACATTATAGATGGTTGTGAGCCACCATGTGGTATTGAACTCGGGACCTCTGGAAGAGCAGACGGTGCTCTTAACCTCTGAGTCATCTCTCCAGCCCCTTGTTTTGCTTTTGAGGCATGGTCTCACACTCTGGGCCAGGCTGCTCCAGACTGGCTTGGATCTACGGAGTAATCTAGCCTCAAACTCACCTCCAGCCTCCTGAGGACCAACCAGTGCTGGGATTACAGGCACGAGCCGCTACGTCCAGCCACTGTAGTTTTGAACATGGGAGTAAATAAACAAGGCCAACAGGAGATGGGGCAGGAGGATACCCATTCCAAACACACAGAAACACTAGGTCACAGTCCTAGGACGCATGCACAGCTTGACCAGGCCTGTGAACGCGGCATATCAATATATTTGATAACGACAGACAACAGTGTGCTGACCTACAGTTAGAGAGATAACAGAAGGCAAAGCCAAGGACACACATCTACCCCAAAGACACAGGGAGAGAGCCAGGACCTTGTACCTCCTGATGGGCCCTGGAATTTACGCACATGCAGTGTGGCTCTCAAGGGCCTTACCCTGCCCCCTCTGTCTTCTCCAGGTCCCTCACCACCTCTGGCAGGAACAAAGCTGACCTTTGCCCTGTGGCCTCTGGCCTCTCCTCCCACACCCCCTGCCCCAGAGGGAGGAGCTGTTTGAAGTCTGGGCTGCAGCTGGGGTTTCCTGTTGCCTGGAGGAATGTGGGAGAGGGCCTGGGCTCAGAAGGAGGGCTAAGGGGGGCCTGGAGGCCTGAGTCTTCACGGGGAGTGGGGGGCTTCCTGCTTCCCCAATCTCCTGGGCTCCAGCTCTAGCTATTCCATTCAAAGGAAGCATAAAGCGGGGACCTGATGGCGTCAGTCCAATGGGCCCTTCGGTTCTTGGATCGGCAAGCTCAGTTCTCAGAAAAGTTCAGGAAAGCTTGTTAGGAAAGCTCAGTTTCTTCTTACATGGACTAGATTGAATTACTCTCTAACACTCCAGACCTCCCCTCAAGAAGCCCCAGAACCCACTGTATTCAGAGAGGGGGGCACCCATCAGTCCCCGCCCCATTTCCACGAATCCCAGGGGACTTGTCAACCATTACAATCCACCCCCACACCCCCAGAGACAGGGTTTCTCTGTGTAGCCTTGGCTGTCCTGGACTCATTTTGTAAACCAGGCTGCTCTCAAACTCACAGAGATGGCTAAATAATCTCTCCTGTGCCTTGCCAGTTTTCAAAGCATTATTATTATTATTTTCTAGAAGAGGGTCTTACGTAAGTCCAGGCTGGCCTTGTGTATCTGTGTAAGTGAAGATGACCTTGAATTCCTGGTACTCCTGCTTCCACTTCCCCTGTGCTGGGATTACAGGCATAGACCACTATGCCCAGTGTAGTTTTCAAATCACTTTACTTCTGTTTGTTAAGTTGCTCTCAAGCCGAGTCTGTTTTACTTACGGGAACCCGAACCTCTGACCAGTTAAGGCACAACAAATAAAAGGCAAGATCAGGTGTTCCTGGGTCCCAGTTTAAGTGGCATCTAAAACCTTAGGTACCCACAGTTTTATCGGGGCTTTCACCAATATTTCCTGGGGTCTGAATATACTAGGTTTTGCTTCCATGGAAACAAAAGTGGTTGGAGGAAGATGAGTCCGGAAAGAGGTGGAGAAGCTCCCAGAGACTCTCCGCTCTCATCGGTTTAGGTTGCTGAAGCAGAGATGGAGATTGGACACTAGGTGGCAGCAGCACCCTACATAATATTTCCCGAGTGGTTTCTTTTTTTTTGCGGGGAGGGGGGACCCCAACATACTTTGGAAAGGGCTCCATCGGAAAAACCTGTCCCCAAATTCCAGGAAACTCTGCTGTGCTCCGTTCCCAGGAATCGGCAACATTTCACCTGAAGCAGCCTGGAGAGCGTGGGGGGCACACTTGCAAAGTTCTACCTGACTTCTGTTTCTCTTTCATCATCAAACTAGCTTTCTTTCTCCCTCTGTGCATACTTTTCCCGAACTCCAATTAGTCCCACTGTTCCTGGGTCTCTCTACCTCCTGTATTACCCCATCCCAGCCTCTCCCTAAATTTAATTCAAACAGTAAGGGTCTTCCTAGCCTGAAGTAGAGCCTCAGGGTGGTAAGGGGTGGGGGTGGGGGGACATAAAGACTGGAGGACCTGAATGTCTCTAGCTCTCTTCACTGTTAAAGTCTGTGCTGTGGGTGGCAGCTATGGCAAAACACTAAAAATGTCGTCTGTTTGTGATCACCTCACCGTTGGCATTTGAAGCTACAAAAGCACTCTAAAGTACTTATTGCTTTCATTTATACCTGACCTTATCATAATCAATTCCTGGGGTCACTTTGTCTGCTAGAGAAGCTGCCCCTAAAGAGACCACTTCAGCTAGTCACATGCGCCAGGATGCCACGCTTTTTAGAGCCTTTGGCCTCTCCTGTTCCTTGTTTTCTGGGAAATTTTACAATTGTTCTATAGGGGCTTGGGAGGTACGGAGGTATAAAAGAGGTTGTGAGAATGTGCTGGAGTTAGTGTAACGTCGCCGTCTACTTTTGTTTTCTGTTTTTTTGTTTGTTTGTTTGTTTCGAGATAGGGTTTCTCTGTGTAGCCCTGGCTGTCCTGGACTCGCTTTGTAGACCAGCCTGGCCTTGAACTCACAGCGATCCACCTGCCTCTGTCTCCAGTGTCCTGTCCTGGGGTTAAAGGCATGCACCACCACCGCCCCGGCCACTGTCTACTTTTGACATATGCTCACTAGCTATTACCTTGTAAGACCAAAGAAGGCATCGGAAACAGGCGGACCTGGGAGTAAAAAAGTATTGCTAGTGGCGCTTCAGACATGGGGCAAGATGGACTAAGCCAGCAGGCACCAGGCAAAGGAGCGTTAGACACCAGACACCGCCATGAAGTGCTCTGCTCAGAACCAGTCAGTAGCCATGTCGCCAAGTCACAGGGCAGTGGCCATGCATTATTCATCCGTTTCTCTTGCAAACCCCAGCTAACACTTGCCTGCTTAAGTGGCAAGGGAGGACACACAGACACAGGAAAAGGTCAACCATAAAGGGGAGAATATAGGGGATCACCTCTTTCTGCTACCGCCCAGGGGTGAGCTTTGAAATTAGCCAGATCCTAGATCCACCACTTGCTAATTAGGACACCTGGGCTTCAGAACGCTTTTTTTTATCTAAAATAGCAGTATGGTCTTGTAGGGTCGTTGCAAGGCTCAAGGGCCCTGTGGTGCTCGGGTGCTCAGTAAATGGCAGCCGGGGCAGTTCTCCTTTCAGGGCTGTCCAGCCACCTCCCTGGGGTAACAAAGCCTTCCTCAGAGGCGCACATTGCCATCTGTGGGATAGGCAAGGCAGGCCCCCCCCCCCCCCAGCCAGGGGCTGGAGAACAGATGTGACCTGAAGGACGTAGGTGAAAAGTGCTGAGCCCAACCCCCACGCCGCAGCAGGAGCTGAAGAACTGTTGAATTCAGCTTACAAACAGTTGTTCAGATTCGGGAGGGAGCATGGTATTTATGGATTGTCCAGGATTTTTGCGCCCTCGCCGCCCGTGGACGACAACAAAAAGTAGGCGATGGAAGAAGTAAGTCCAGGGCTGAGTTTTCCAGAGAGGCTTTTCTCGCCCCAGAAGTCTCTTCCGAAAGGAAAAACGTCCCCAAATTTAGAGTGTCGGTCCTCTCTTCTCTCCAAGCCCCTCTCAACGTGTTTGGGACACCCCAGAAAGTCGCAGCCCTTTTGGCTCATCCTATGATGCCCTATTCCACTCATTCCATTCTCAGACCCCGCCCCTGCGCTACCACTCGCAACCTTGGCGCAGCTAGAGCCCAGAGTAGGGGCCTCGGAACGCCCGGAATGTTCCTAACCCTTAAGGAGGATCAGCAATCCTAGATAAAACGGGACTCATCCCGGAGAGGGGGACTCAGGCACAGGGTCGGCTCCCGGCCGCGCCGTCGGAACAGCCGGAGCGGCCCCGCCCGCACAGCGCGCGAAGCGGCCGAACGGAGACTACAAGTCCCGGCGTGCTCTGCGCGTGCTCCCCCCTGGGGTTCCGGATGGTGAGCAGCGAAGGTAAGGCGAGCTCGCAGAGGCAGCGGCGGCGGCGGCGGAGACGGAGAGAGGCAGGCAGGCAGGGCGAGGGCGAGAGACGGAGGGAGGGAGCGAGCGAGGCAGACCAGACAGACAGACAGGCGGGCGGGCGGGCAGAGCGAGCCACCCGCCAGGCTGCGCTCAGCCCCGCTCACAGCGGAGAGAGCAGAAGGCAGGAGGAGGGAGGGGAGGAGGGAGGAGGGAGGGAGAGAGGGAATCCAGCTACCACCACCCAAAGCCAGCGTCTGCTTTCTGTCCTCATTTCCTTTTCCCACCCAGCTCGGAGAGCAGAGAAAGGCAGAGAGAGCGAGAAATAGAGATAGGCAGACAAACAGACAGACAGACAGAGCGGGAGGGAGGAGGGCGGCGGAGGAGGAGCAGGAGGACTACGCGGGGCGCCTTCCCTCCCAGGTTTGCAATTGGGGGGTTGGGGGCGGGGGTGTCCAGGGCTGTGAGAGTGTGTGCGCGGCTGGGGGAGCGAGTGGGGCGCAGATAGCGAAGGAGTGATCGTGGTGGTGGGGGGCGCCGCGGGAGCTGGGGGCCGTGTCCAGTGGAGTTAGCGGCGGAGAATGTGAGCCAAGGCGCGAGCCATGCTGTCAGCGACGGCAGGCGGCTCAGGGCTCCTCTACGACTCCTCTTCCCAGCAGCCGGGCGCCCGCGTCGCTGCCGCCGGTGGAAGATAGACGCCCCCCAAAACCCTTCGTCTGGCTCGGACCCACGGAGCCGGCAGCCAAGCACTCCGGTAAGTAGCGCCTCCTGCCCAGCTCTAGACGCCGCTGGGGACCGGCCGGCCAGGCTCTTTTGTGCAGCGCACTGAGGGGGGGCCCAGCGCCCCCAGTCCGGTCCGCCGGACCCCGTGGCTGCGATGCCCGCGGTGCGATCGGTCTTTGTTTCCACCGGGGCCCGCGGCTCGGCTGGGCTCGGCTCGAAGCCTGGCAGGCAGCGCCGGGAAGGGGGAGGGGGAGGTGGACGGGGAGGGGGGGCGGGGAGGGGGGGTTCTCGGGTTTCCTGGCCGCCCCGCGGCTCCCCCGGCTCGGGGGCGAGGTGCGCGCCCAGCGCTGCCGCGCACCCCCTCCTCCTTCCCCCTCCCTCCGCCTTTGGATTTAAAACTGCAATTTGCTCTCCAGCTTGCTGAGAATGTGGGGGGGTGGGATGTAGGGGGACCGTGGGAGCGGAGAACAAGGCTGGATTTTAGGATAGGCGCTGGGAAAGGGGGAGACTGCGGAGGGAGGAGCCCCTCCCCTCCAGCCCCCAAATCCCAAGGTTCTGCTGGCGCTCTGGGAGTTGAGGGGCGGGGACCTAATGACCCGGAGGGGGTGTGGGGCGGAGGAGGGATTTGGGGTCGGCCTGGCCAGAGGGGTTGGGCCGCGTGCCCGGTTACCTGGCGAACAAAGTCGGCTCACTTTTGCATAAATAAATAAATAATCGTCTATCAATACGTTTTCTCTAGGGCTCTGATTGAATCGGGCCCCCTCTTTCCCAGGGGGTGGGGTGCTGAGTGACAGCTGTCAGCCCCCTAGGTCGAGAGCTGGGGTGAGCCGTTGAATCTCTGCTTTCTAGCCGAGGGCGCCTTCCCTGGCTGGGTCTGGGTCCCCGGGCAGAGCCAGAGGGGCAGGGGGCTGGCTCTGAGACTAGGAAATAACCTTGTTTCCTGTTGTACAGGAAAAGGGACAGCAACCTAGAGTTTGGGGCTGGGGACGAGGACTGATGGGAGCTGGGGGGAGGGTTCCCCAGCAGCCTGACCCCCCAGCCTCCTGCCAGGCAAAGGGGCCAGCTGAGGGAGGAAGGATGTGGGCCTTGCTGGCCGGAGGCGGGAGCTGGGGCTGTCCCTGAGGCGGGCAGCGGGCACAGATCGCACAGAGCAGGAGGAGGGAGAGAAGCGGGGGCGGGAATTCTCTACCGCAGACCCTAGGGGCCAGGGCCAGATGTGGAGGGGTGGGGAGTCTCCCCTCCCTCCCAGCTTGGGGGCCCTGGGGCTGGGCTGGGAGGGGCTGAGCCTGGTGCCCTCGGTTCTGCACCAGTGCCTGTCTGGCAGGGCCAGATGAATTTGGGCCCAGGCGTCACCCTGGGAGGCAGGGCTGGGCTGCACCAGCCTGGTCCCTGAGCACAAGGAGGGACCCTTGGGGGGCCTGTGCCTGTCTGGCTGGGCAGGCGTTTCCCGCTGGACCAGTTGGTGTCAGGCGGGACTTGGCCCCAGCTCCCTGGGCTGAGCTCAGGGTGTGAGGACAAGCTTTGCCTCCGGGTCAGGGTGGCCACATTCTGTCCGCTCTTGCTGTTGCCTCTGGCAGGGCAGGGGCATGAGCCCAGGCCTGGGCAGAGTCCTGCCAGGGGCATTTAGGGTGTTTCTATTGTTGACTTGTTCCTGTTCAGTGTGGCCCGGTGTGTGTGGCTGTGTGAGCCAGGGCTGTAAGTGAAAGATTACCAGTCTGTCCACCCCCCCTTCCTGGCCTGGGGGAGCAGGCAGGCTCGGTTGCGGTGTTCAGCTGTGGGGGGACCCTCGAGGTAGCACATGCGTGCCATTTGTTATCTCCTTCCTTTGAGCAGATGTATATTTATTTTTATTGTAATGGAAAATCAAACTGGATAGTAAGTTGAATTCATTTCCCCTGTGTCAATAGTTGGAGTAACCCCCCGGAGACTGGTAAACTTCTGGTCCCAGAGCTCCCACCCTCTGGAGGTGGCAGTGACTTGTGAGGGTATGAGCTTTGGGAGGCCATGGGCATCAACCCAAACCTGTGACTCATCTCCCACCTGGTCTGGCATTGGAGCAGGTGCCCCAGGTAGGGCAGACATTGCCCCCTCCCCAGGAATCTCCAGGGTGCCGTTTGACCACTCTGCCACCTCCCTGGCCAGTGCCTAAGTTGTGCCTAAGTCCTTGGGGACATTCCCCCTGGTGGGCTTTCTCTTCTGCCTGGGCTTCAGGCCCACGTGCTGATATTTATTTTCTGTACTAAAATCCATTTTTAATGCCGTTACTTTTGAAATAATATAGAGAGAAACAAATGTGATGTGTTTAAGTTGCCCTCTGTGAGTTTTTAATGTGATCTATGGCTGAGGTAGTGACGGAAGGAGCTGCTGGGCTTGGAGAAGTCTGTTGTCATAGAGAAAGACTTTGTTGTTTATTATGCTTGTTGGGCTTGGGGGGGTCTGGAACAAAGTCTCGGGGTCAGGGAGCCCCTGACACCCCCAGGTAATGTGGGTGAACAGTTTAGTTTCTCAGTTTTAGTGTGTGAGGCTTCTAGGATTATTTTGTACTGTTCCCCATCCCAACTGGTAGGGCCTTTGGTGATGGGGGGGTGGGGGTGGGCAAAGTGGGGGGGTGGGGGGGTGGGCGTTTGCTCTTGGCAGGGAGAGGTCTCTTGTTTGCTGAGTTAGAGGTATAAACTCGGATCCTGGAAGATGTTAAGGGGTGGGGGCTCCACCTGATTGTGACTGAGGCAGACCATTCTTGGAAGAAGACAGTTCCGGTGGGTGCACTGGTATAGCCAAGCACCAGAGGGATGCCACTGCTGCCCATGGGACAGGGCTTTCCTCTAAGCAAACCTGGATTTGGTCATTTCCCCTCCACCCCCCAGGGTTACATGTGTGCCTCTGTGTGTGTGTGTGTGTGTGTGTGTGTGTGTTGGGGGGGAGCGTGAGTGAGCTCCATGTCTTCTGCAAGCCTCCCAAGACCAGGGGGTGCCATGCCCGTGTGCCAGATGCCCTGGCCCTTCTGGTCTGGCTGGGTGAGGTCAAGCAGATGCACTATTATGGGATAGAGCCAAGCTCTGTCTCTGGTGGCCGGGCTCTCCTGGGATAGAGAGAAAAGGTACAGCCTAGGTATGGTGGACTGGGGACTGCTAGATGAACCAAGGGTAATAGTGTTGCTAATGCCAGCAGATGCGCCCCCCCCAAAGAGTGTGTGTGTCGCGGGGGGGGGGGAGGCCCAGACAGCCACATGCTGCTGAAGAAAGGGAGAAGGAAAGAGAGAGGCTGAAGCCATTGAAGAGAGGCAGAAGGAAAATAGGCAAGGAATGCCAGAATCTCAGAGCTGGGTGCTGGGCCCCAGGAACCTCAGAGAGCCCAGGCACACCCCACCGCCTCTATCCTTTAGCCAGACTCAAGGAGGCACTGCAGTCCCCCGCGCCATGATTTGAGTGCTCGGATTGTTTTTTTGGCGGAAAGATATAAGTACAACTGTCTCTGGGAAGTGGGGAGGCCAGGTGGGAAAGAGAAGAGAGAATAAAGGGGGTGGGTACGGGGAGGGGGGAATTCCAGGGGTCTTGACTAACCCTTCCAGCTTCAGAGTAGCCTTCCCTCTCTGGCCTTCTCAGGTGTGTGGGAGCTGTGCTGAGTTCTTGGGACCTGTGGGCGGGGCCTGGGCTAGGTGGAACACTCTACAGGTTGGTAGGTACCCTGTGCTAGGAGACACCCAAGTTATAAAAGTGGGGGACTTTAGCACCCCAAAGGTGCGTCATCTTCCATTGGGACAACCCACCCCCACCCTCACCTGGTGCTTGACAGAAGGAATCCAAATCCAGAGAGAGAGTTGCTTGCCCAGAGTCACAGATAGTGCTAGTGTGGCAAGGCCAGCCTGGGACACAGGCTCCTCTACCTCGCTGTAGGTACAGAACTAGATGAGCTGCAGGGGGGCGGCCTTGGCACAGAGGGGCCCTGGAGCCTGGGGAGAAGAGCAGGCGGGCACCCTTGTGGCCAGAGCCCCCTCAGGGGAGGGGGAGGCACTGCTGCCAGAAGAGTGAGGGAGGGAGGGGAGAGAGGAGGGGAAACAGTGAGTCAGGCTTCCAAGAGCTGAGGATGTGAGAGCCAGCACTTGGAGGGAGAGGGCAGGGAGGGGTGCTCTGAAGGGGGAGGGAGAGAGAGAGAGAGAGAGAGAGAGAGAGAGAGAGAGAGAGAGAGAGAGAGAGAGAGAGAGAGAGAGCACGAGAGCGCGCGCTTCAGGGGCAAGAAGAGCTGAGGAGAGAGGGAGGCTGCCAGCCCCTGGCCCCAGCCCAACGACACTACAGGGTGCAGCCAATATGGACTTTGCCTGAGGTGGGTCAGGAAGGAACCATATTCTGTCCTTTCTGCAACTCCTTCTCTGTTGAGTCTCATTGCTGATCTGACCCCAGGGTCTCAAGAGGATGATAGTGTCCTCCCAATGTCTTCCTCTTCTACCTCGTGTCCCGCCCCCCCCCTGTCAATTATGGGACTTGAACTGTGAGCTGTTGGAAGAGGGAGTGGAGTGAACACAGAGGCCTGGAAGAATGTTGGGAGGTGTGGTCTTAAGATGATGGCTGGGTGCTGGGGCACTGTTGGAGCCTGCTGGGAATGCATGGTAGGCAGCCGATCTCTGGGTGTACGCCACTGCAGTAGGGACTGGGGAGTGGGCGGTGGCGTTAAGGCACTGTGTGTGTGTGTGTGTGTGTGTGTGTGTGTGTGTGTGTGTGTGTGTGTGTGTGTGTGTATGGAGGGGTAGGTGCTGATCTGGCTGTGGTAGGTACATTGCTCTGTGCCTCTCAGGATGGTCAGTGCCTAGACAGGACCAGCGCTACACATGATCCAAACCAGCCTCTGCTGTTTCTGGGGCGACACTGGCGTGATTCATCATCCCACCCCATATCCCTTAGGTAAGATAGGAGGTAGAAATGGCCTCACGGAACTGACAGGAGCTGTCAGTATAGACCCTAGTGCCTGGAGCTGGGACCAGAGAAGGAGGGGGTCCCCAGAGACTGCCTGGAAAGGAGGAGGGAAAGAGCCTCTCCTGCCCAGCTGACAGGAAGCCCTGGCTCCCAGCCCCTCCTTCCCTTTAGGGCTAGCCTTTCCCTCTCCCAGGAGCAGTGTCTCTCCCACTGGCTAGGCCATTAAGGAAGGTGGACTTGGGAGGATTAGTGGAGTGAGGGTAGAGTGAGAACCCCCCCCCCCCCCCGCTCGACCATGTATGAACTCAGCTGCAGATAAAGCCGTGCCTTCACTCTTATTTCTGTTTTGGGGTCCTTGGCCTGGGAGCCTAGGGGAGGGGCTACTTCAGCAGCTGGCACGCCTCAGCTCCCCCATTTAGCCCAGATGCTACTGAAGCCAGAAGCTGCAGGTCTGTAGCCCCTCTCCACCTTCTGAGCCAGGAGAGGCCTTTGCTGACCTGGAGGAGGGAGAGAGAGAGAGAGAGAGGGAGAGAGAGAGAGAGAGAGAGAGAGAGAGAGAGAGAGAGAGAGAGAGAGACACTAGGTACCTTTAGAAGGATTAACACAGACAGATGGATGGTAGAACAGATGGACAGAGACACCCACGCACAGACAGACCGAGAGAGACGGACATATGGACTGGGACAGGGAGAGACGGACAGACAGAGGTGCTGGCAGAGAGAGGAGTGAGAAAAATGGAAAGGCCGAAGAGAGACAGGTTAAGCAAAGAGAACGATGGGGAGAGACTGAGAAACAGGAAGAGATAAAGAAAGGGGGAAACCCGGGGGGGGGGGGCGGAGGGAGGGAGAGAGAGAGAGGAGAGACACGCTGAGACTGACTGGAGGCTACAAACCACAAACAGGAATTTGATGAGAATCTGGAAGGTGTTTTCTGCCTCATCCCTCCCCAAACCCCCAGGCCAGCCAAGTCTCCATTCCTTCCACCCCCTGGCTCCCCCCCCTCAGTTTCCAGCTGCTAAAAGAGGTCAAGGAGAGAGAGCGAAGCCCTGTGGAGGCCCCTCCCCTCTGCTCTTCTGATGGAAGGGGGGATTGCTGAGAGGGTCCTTCTGACCGCCCCCCCCCCACAGAAACGCACACTCTCTTGTCTCTCAGGAAAGGTCCCTCCACGCTCACCAACTCCCTGGAGGAGGTCTCCTTTGTGTAAACGTGCCCCCCTACACTCCCACCTGTACGTACTGGCACCTTCTGTGACTTGGTGCTTTCAGCTTTGCATCCGTTCTGCCTCTTGCCCTGTAACATCCTTAGCGGTCCAGGTGGTGACACGCAGGCGTATGATGGCGAGGTCTCAGGATGTGTTGTCACAACTCAAACCCTGACAACATACAGTGAGAGTCGTGCCTGAGCAGAGAGGGGCTCCCCTACTCTGATCCAATGGGTAGGCAGGGGGAATAACCTGGACACAAAGGTGGTCTGCAGGATTGGGGGGTGGGAAAGAGGGTGCGTGAGTACACAAACATGAACACACATGAGTCTGTCTGTCATGGAGTATGTGAGAAAGACTGAGCGCGCACACTTGAGCTGGGGTACGTGTGTGGTAACTGCTTGGCAGGCTTCAGTGTAGATGCCAAGTTTATGAGGTGAGGGGGTGTGCAGGGAGGCTGTAGCTCGGTGATGGGGCATTTTCCTAGCACGCACAAGACCCCGGGGTTCAGTTTCCAGTGTTACCAGAGAAAGAAAGAAAGAAAGAAAGAAAGAAAGAAAGAAAGAAAGAAAGAAAGAAAGAAAGAAAGGGAAGGGCCGGGCGTGGTGGTGCACGCCTTTAATCCCAGCATTCGGGAGGCAGATTGCTGTGAGTTCGAAGCCAGCCTGGTCTACAAAGTGAGTCCAGGATGGCCAAGGCTACACAGAGAAACCCTGTCTCGAAAAACCAAAAAAAAAAAAAAAAAAAAAAAGAAAGAAAGAAAGGGGAAAAAAAAAAAAAAAGGAACCTTGACTTTAGGTTGCTTTGACAAGATGGTGTGTGGCTGTCCTGGCTTTCACAGAGACAAATAGCTTGATGCTGTGTGCCTATGTCTGAAGGTTCAGTCAGGGGCCTGCGGAGGAGCTGCATATGTGAGGGTGCAGTGGTGTGGTACGCGTTGTATGTGGAAGAGTGTGTGTGCATGTGTGTGCATGTGTGTGCATGCGCGCGTGTGTGTGTCTGAACTTAGGGGGCGTGCATAGGGGAGATTATAGCTGTGCCTCTTTTCCCGGCTTGGATGGGTGTTTTCAAGGCCTTGGTGTTACCTGGATAGGGACCATCAGCATAAAAACATGAGAAGGTCTACAAGGGGCCTTGCAGCTGGGCACTGACCCACACAGACAGCCCAGGGACAGACATGCCCATCCCCGTCCTGCTTCCTCTTGCCTGGCGGCAGTGGTTTTTCAAAGAGGCCTCCATAAGAACTGTTTCTGTGCAGTTCTCCCCACCCCCAGCCTCTTCAAACACAGTGACGCCCTCCAGGCAGCTTTGTGGAGGCTTCTGCTTGGACTATCTGAAAGCAGATGGGTGGGCTGAGACTCACTGCTGCCCCCCCCCCCCCTCCAACCCCAACCCCGACCCCCCCCAGGGATCCAGGAGGTAGCTCTGCTCATAGAGCCAGATGGACCTGCCTGTCTCACCAGTGTGGTCATAGCACAGGTGGGCAGCTACCCCGACAGCAGACGGTTTTTAGGGGAGCAGTCCCCACAGGTGGGCCCCTGAGCAAAGGCTAGGGCTCTCCATCTTTCCTCTTCACAGAGGCCTGTTCCCTTCCTCTCACCATACAGTTAGTTCCTAATAGCTCTCTGAGCACAGGACCCCTAACTGCAACCCTGGTACCCCTCGTATATGCTCAGAGCCCCAACAACTCCAAGCATACCTACAGACACAGAACCCCAGCACTTCTACACACAAGTACTCAATACCAACACCTCCTTGATAGCCAACACGCCTCCCCCCCCCCACACCCAGTACAAACACCACACAGTTACCCTTGTAGCTGCAACACCTCCCCAAGCACTAGGAGCCTGGTTAGGCTCCAGCATCTCTGACACCAGGGACCCATGCTTGTCCTCCAGGCACATAGTCCTAAGGCTACCAGCACCTCCCCAGACACAGCCTCTGTATCCCAGTGCAGCCCTGCTGCGTCCTCAGACCCGCAGCCTTTCTTTTAGCTCCGACACTTCCAAATCTTATACCCCCGCTCCCTTCACTGTAACCTGTCCAGAAATACTGCTACATCCTCTTTCCAGACACAGTGCAGTCCTAGCATGTCACCAAACCCTAATTTTTTTTATGACTTCTAGTCACCCCAACACACACGCTTCTACCACACTCCCAAGCGCATCAGAACCTTCTCCAGCCCCTTCTGCTTGGACTATCTGAAAGCAGATGGGTGGGCTGAGACTCACTGCTGCCCCCCCCCACCTCCAACCCCAACCCCGACCCAAGACCTGCTTACAGCACTCATGTGCACAGATTTCACATCCAGCATACACACACACACACACACACACACACACACACACACACACACACACACACACACACACACACACACACGTTTACCCCCAGCTAAAGCCTGACAGCCTACAGATAGGCGGGAACCCCTACACCTCCTCGCTTCAGCTCCTGTGTACCTCCGAAGGCCCTCAGAGCTTCTCATGCCTTCCTCAGCAGGCATGTGCATGCGTTCACACTCCTCCCGGCTCCTACACTTTCCTAGGCAGCCCTGCTTTAGCCCTAGCGGCCCCCCAGACTTAGCCTGGCTCTGATTCTCGGCTCAACCCTGGAAAGGCACAAGGCTGCTCCTACACCTTTCTCCGAACACACTCTGCTCGGCTGTAACATGCACAGCCTTGCCTAGTCACCGCCCTGACCCATTCGCCCCTTCTAGCTCACATGTAGCTGTTCAGCTTCCCCGGCACCCCCATGACACCCTGTCACACACCCCGCTTCTCAGCCTCATTTCTTCTGCAGCCCTCACTCCCACCAGCCACACATTCCAGCACACCCTCCCCCACTCAGCTCCTTACCCCCAGACAGCCTTGCCTTTTCACACGCACTGCTCTCTGTCTACTGCCCAAGCCTCCTCCACTTCCCAGAGCCTCCTCTGCCTGGGGAGCCGTCTCCAACCCTCACTGCCCCAGGCCTTTCATTCCTGGACAGTGAGACTGGACATCTGGTTCAGAGCTGCCCCCCCAGATCCTGGGCTGTGGGACACTCTCTGGCCTAAGCTTTGGAGAGTTGAGCCCCTTTGGGGACTAGGCAGAGCCACTTGGCACTTGGTCACCCTGCACTCTCAGCCAAGAACTCTTTGAGTGCCTAGCTTCGCCTGGGCTCTGGCATGCATGTCGGGGATGGGGGGTGGGGAGGGTGTAGGGGAAGTTACTCCCACCTCTCAACCCTGTCAGAGGTTCCCCCCACCCCACCCCACAATACCTGAGAGGGACAGGGCTTTGGGAAAGGGATGGTGGGAGAGTGCTGGCTTGATAAGCCCCCCACAGATCTAGGCTGTGGGGCCTGGTCTCCCTGGCAGTCAGTTCCGACAGTGAAGGTTACTTTACTAGATGCATGATTTTAAACGGAATCTCCACCATCTGTTCCACCCCCTAATTACAGATGCACAGAATCCGCCTCAGAGGGCAGCATGAGGAGAGTGATTTAGAGCCCGAGCTGCTTCTGCCTGCTTTAGGGATGGAGGGGTGTATATGTGTGTATGTGTGTGTGTCCTACAGCTCCCCCCCCCCCCAATTCACTTCTTTCCTGAGGGTCCTTGGTAGTTCTTGCTGAGAGAAGGGCTCATAGAGGACATTCCTGACCCCCAAGTCCTAAAAGGAAGCAGCTACATTGTTGTGGGAGAGGTCTCCAAAACATTGCCTAGGTCCCAGTTTAGCAGATCCTAGGTTGCAGGCTACGTTAGGGCCTTACAGATTTCAGAGGGATCCATCTCCTGCCTTTGTGCCCTTGGGAGTCACAGGCACTAGCTTGACCTAGCTGTCTGCCCACCCTCTGGGTAGCAGGGATTGGTGAGATGGGGAAAGGAGTCATGGCAGAGATGGAGCAACCAGGTTCTGGCACTCTAGACACGGACAGGCACTCCAAGTGCCACCAGGTGTGTTTGCACCTAAGGGCTCATCCACCTTGGTACAGCTGGTATGCCTGACCCCAGTGGCAACTGTGGTCTGTGGGATTGGGTCAGTACCAAGGGCGGGAGGTGGGGGGTGGGGTGGGGTGGGGCAGGGGGAGGGTCTGAGGGATGTGGGGTCGGACCATGAGGATGGGCCCATCTTTGTCCTTGGGCACAAGCAAGCCCCTGCTTGCTCGGTAGTGGTGTCGGTGGTGGCAGCAGCACAGCAGCAGTAGGTACACTGCAGTACACTCCAGAGTATTCGCTGCAGGGAGAACGAACGAATGAAACGGGGGTGGGGGTGGGGGGGAAGAGGTTGGGCTGGAGGAATTTTAAAGATTGCTGCAGGCAGGAGGGTCTCGGAACCCTGTGGAGTGGGCAGTCATGCAGAAGTAATCCTGCCTGCCTGGAGGAGTGGAGAGGAGTTGGGGAGGGGGTAAGGTTGGGAGGGACAGACAGCAAGCCATGGCCACTGCAGCCTCTGCCCCAGTCAGCCCTGAAGGGAACCAGGGACTCCCAAGTCCTCTCCTGAGGAGGCAACCTTGCCTTCTTCACCATCCCAGCATGGCACGGGTCCCTAGAGGGCCAGTGCCCCAGCTGCAGCTCCACTCCCATGAATAATGCAGCTCAATGGTGAGAGCCAAGCCTGCCCCTAGTCACCTTGGGTCATGCAGTATGGTGCCTCTAGCCACTCTGGGCTGGGACCTTGGCAAAGGACTATGGAAGAGCCCAGAACCCCCCCCCCCCCCTCCTCCTTACCCTTTTGTCCCACCTCCCAGCTTTCACAGGCTAACTGGCAGTCAGCTCAGCCAATCCAGGCCTGCTCTCCAAAGGCCTCACCTTCTGGCCCCATCCATTTTGCAGATGGAGTAACCGAGTCCAAGGGCGGAAAAGATGGCCAAGGCCATCCAGTAGATGAACCCCCTCCTTCCTGCCCCATTCTGCTGTCACTCAGGCTCTTCTCAGTCTCAGCTCAGCTAAGAGCAGGGCCTTGGGGGGGGCAGGCGGGGGATGTTTGGGAAAGTGGTTGCGGCTGAGAGGTTGCCATGGCGATACTGCAGGATGCCGAGTAGAAGTGGGGGTCCCACAGGGTCTCTGGGGCCCCCAGCTCTCTACACCTCTGTGGGCTTCTCTTCCCATCTCCTGTCCCCCACCCAGATGCCTGTCAGGCGGCTTCAGTGACAGGCTAGGTGGGTGACAGGTGGTGCAGGTGATGGGCTGGGTGGGTGACAAGCCTGGGTGGGTGACAGGTGGTGCGGGTGTGAGGCAGGCAGGTGACAAGCTGGGTGGTGACGGGGCCCTGTGGATGACAGGCAGGGGGGTGTGGTTGGTGAGGATGCTGTCTCCTGGCTGGTGGCCTGTTGCGGCACCCCCGCCCCCCATTTGTGTGTGTGCACACATATAGACTCTGGGCTCAGAGCTTGGGGCTAAGATACTAATGAGACTTATTACGCATGGAGGGGCAGGTGCCCGGGCTCACTAATGAGAGGCCTTTAATGAATAGGGGAGACAGCTGGGGGGCTTCCAAGAATTTGGCTGGCCTTCCTGGGCTAAGGATCTGAGGTCAAAACCTAGCGCAAGGAGAAGCTTGGCTTAATCCTCCAGCCACATCTGGATTCCTCCTCCTTCGCCTCTAGCCACTTGGATTTATGTTAATATGGCATGAAGCACCCACTGTGTGTCAGGCACTGTGGGAAGCGTGGTTGCGCTTACTCGGCTGGACTCAACAGTCCTGTGCAGGAGGCTTCGCAACCCCATCTTACAGATGCAACGCCTGAGACCCAGAGAGGATGAGGGAATTCACACAGCAAGTTAGTGACAGAGCTGGGACTTTAACTCCCTCGGGTCCCCAGAGCTGCCCTCTTAGCCACCACACTAGTCAGTAAAATTCAAGCCTTGTAAGCTGGTTGGTGGTGGCAGCACAGGCCTTTAATCCCAGCACTCTGGAGGCAGAGGCAGGGGGAATCTCTGGGAGTTCCGAGGTCAGCCTGGTCTACAAAATGAGTTCAGGACATAGAGAAACCCTGTCTCGGGAAGCGGGGGGGGGGGGGGGGGGGGCAAGGGGGCAGAATTCAAGCCTTGTGCAGGAAGACTCTGCCCCTCTACCAGAGCCTCAGATACATGGATCTAGGAGGGATAATAATCTTGGGTCTTCAGCACTCACTGGCTTGGGCGACTTCAGTCACTTTCAGCTAGTTTGCCTCAGCCGCCTCACCCCATGTGGCCTAGATTCTGTGGACTTTCTTGCACTGGAGAAGAGGGCAGGGCTTAGTGTTGAAGGGCCTGAGCTAAATGGAGACTACCTGGTCTGTCAGAGCCACTTCCTGTAGTGTGTGGTGGGACCCAGAGAGGAATAGAAGCCACCAAGGTCACACACCCCAATGAGCTTGTAGGGCCTCTCAAGGATCCCAGGCCTTCGGGCCTGTTGAAAGGGTGGGGCTTAGAGTGGCAACTGGCCTGGGAGGTACCTCCTCTTGGGCCCCACCCAGTAGCCCTAGTTTCTTCCCTAGAGGTTTGGAGCCCCCCAACTCTTGGGAGGGTGAGGGGTTGTTGGCTGACTCTTTGGGGCCATGCCCCCTCCCATCCATCTGAGTCCCTAGTGTCAGTTAAGCCCATCCCTTTGGTACCTGCTGGGTTGGAAACTCCCTGGCAACAGCTGATGGATGGGTTGGAGCCTTGACATTGGCCTGGGGCCACAGCACAACCCTGGAGGGACCAGGCTGGGACTGGGGGACATGGAGGGGAATTTGAGGGAGAACGAAGCTCATAAGTCTTGGTGCCTTTGGTTCCTCTTCAACCGTTAATCTCTTACCAAACCTGCTCTCCATCTGCCTGACCCCACGGTCCTGGGAGTTGAGAGAGCCCACCTGCCCGTTCTCTTTGCCCTCTGATGGAGGCTCACCCCTCTGACATTGCGCTCGCTTGTGGGGGGAAAGCATAGGTGCACCACTGCTGAGGGAAAAAATGAAGAGGCCTTGTGATGGGCAGGGGTGGTAGAGGGGCTTTATTTCCCTCAGTTTCCCCAGCTGGTACCTCTCAGCTCAGACCAGAAGGAGAGCCGAGAGGATCTCACAGATGCAAGGCTCATAAATAAGCTTGGCCTGAGGGACCTCACCCGCCACTCCCACCCCCACCCCCAGCCAAGTCTTGAGAAGAGAAGTGCAACCCTGCCCTGTAAGCCCTGAGACCTGGAGGGAGCCTTAGAACCCGAGCAGAGTGTGTGCTGAGGTCAGGCCAGGGCGGTGTTTGGTAGCTGGCCTGGGAAAGCAGGCTTCAAGGAGGCCAGAGGAAGGGTGGTGGTTTGCCTGGGGGGGAGTGGGAGGGCGGCTGGGGAGCCATCTTTGGTTGGAAGGCAGGGGTCTGGCTTTCTTTCCCACAGGCCCAGACAACTGTAGGCTGGAGTTCTGGGGCCCTCCCAGCTCCCCAGGGAACCCGTTGCTGCTAGGCCTTGGGGACCCAGGCGTCCTGGCGGGTGAGGGCGGGTCTCCAGCAGGCGCCCTGCCAAACCCCTCAGCCTGCTCACTAGGAATCTTGTTGCTGAGATGGAAAATCCCGGCGAGGCCTGCCTCATCCCTCCCCTCCGGGAGGAGGAGGAGGAGGGGCTCAAAGATTCCTTCCTGCACCCCCCCCCCTCCCATCTGGGGCAGAGCCCTCCTTGGCAGTGGGTGGGACTGGGGGGGGGCCCAGGACAGGCCTCTAAGGCCCAGTCACATGTCCTGGAGCCTTGCCCAGTCCACAGTGGGCACCAGGGCACTCTAGAGGCCGAATGAGCCTGTTGCAGCAGATGAGGGGTGGCGGTAGGGTGCCAAGGGCCAGAAGGGGCCCGAGTGGGGGCTGGGGGCTGGCCCTGGCCCCACTGGCGCCCCCAGGGTGGAGGGCGAAGAGTCTGGTTCTCTCCCTGGACAGGAAGACGAATGATCCCATTATGGGAGCGTGATTTTATTCCACGTGTCACGGAGTCTGAGATTAACTTGCTCACTAGTCTGTGACAAACCCCTCACACCCAACACACACACACAGACACCCACACGCAGAGGTACAGAGACACACACACATCCACAGTGTCACACACACAGAGCACTGCTGTGCTACATACAATACACAGCGTGGCTCACGCGGAGACACATTGGCACACGCTCAGATACACCAGAGCCTCAGATCCCTGGCTTTAAAATAGTGTCTTCAGAGTAAGGCCACCCGGACCTACAGATGCAGACAGGCAGCCCAAGAGGTCTCTTGTATCCACCCCTTAAACATGCAGTCAAGGGCACATGGTACCCCATAGAAACAGATAGACACACAAAACCAGACACTGCCACCCAGACAGGCACAGACCAACAGCCACACTCTTAGACAAAGGCCCTAGATACATACAGACAAAGACAAGCGCAGACACACGGCTGGCAGGGCTCACACAAGCACAGGCGTGCACACCCGGACATAGACAAAGACAAATAAATGCCCAGAGGTTTTGCTGTGGACAGATGTGGAGGCACATGCACATCTGGGCCTCTTTCCCAGCCTCCCTGCTTAGAAACATAGTGATTTGGCACCTGAGAGGCTCTGAGGAATCTTCTGTTCCATGAGAGCCCCCAACCCTGGGCCCCCACCTCTGGCACCAAGCCTGCCTGTGGTGGAGGCCACACCCCCAGCAGAGCCCTGACACCCCTGAACTTCTATGTTGTCCAAGCTCACAGGGACATCATCTTCCTTTTTGCAGTCTTAACAGCAGTCCCCCTTACAGCCTCACCCCCTCAGCCATGTGTCCCCTCCCCCTGTCTTCCTCAGTCATTCCTCCTTCCTGCAGATACGTGTCACTCCGGTCAGGTGCATGCAGCATCCTATGTGTGTGTTGGATGCACACACACAGTTTTCCCCGCTGAAGACACCATACAGACCCATAGCCTTTCACGGCTTTCTTGCACAGAACTCCCCACCCCCCACCAAATATCTCCTTGCCTTCTTACACAGGTTAATTCACAAATGCAACACACATGCGTGCACACACTTCCTGAGCCTCACATCACTTTCCTTCCTCTGTCTCTCATAAACACTCCTGCTGCCAGGAGTGGAGCTGAGCTGCAGATGTGGCCCTCATGGCATGGCATTTGTCACTGCTCTTCACTGTGTGTGTGTCCTTGGCCTTCCTAGCCTCAGTCTCTCCTCCACCTCCAGCCCTCCATACTGTGGCCTTGTATTCTTTTGTCTCTCTCTCTCTCTCTTTTTTTTTCTGTCTAGTCAACAAGTGTGTATGGAACACTCGCTCGCTTAACACACATTGCTTGTGCATTGTTTATGGGTGAAGCCCCAGGAGAGACTGATAACAAAGACAGGCATAGGTTCTTTTCTCATTCCAAGTTCTCTGACCAACCTGGCTGTTTGTTACTTCTGCCTTTCTACTCGAGTGGAAGGGAAGCCTTGATCTTTGGCTCTTGGGGATATGTATAAAGTCATGAAAGGAACACTGTGGGAAGGGTGTTCTAGCTAGAAGGAACAGCATGCGCAAAGCCCGAAGGGAATCAAACTTTGGTGTGCTGGGAGAGTGTAGTTCTCTCAGAGAGCAGAGGAGAGGTTCAAAGTGGCCAGAAGGCAGGTGGCACAGAATGGCTGCCCTGCTCAGGTAGTAGAGTTTTGTCCAGTGAGCCACAAGAAGATACAGGAAGTCCTTAGCCTCATAATCTGGCTTAGGACAGAATGGAAACCAGTAGTTGGAGACGTTTGGGTTTTGTGTGTGGTTTTTTTTTTTTGTTTATTTATTTTTAAAAAAGATTTATTTATTATTATGTATATAGTGTTCTGCCTGCACATACACCTGTAGGCCAGAAGAGGGCATCAGATCACATTATAGACGGTTGTGAGCCACCATGTAGTTGCTGGGAATTGGACTCAGGACCTCTGGAAGAACAGTCTGTGCCCTTCACCTCTGAGCTGTCTCCCAGCCCTTGTTTTGTTTTAAAGACAGGGTCTCACTGTATAGTCCTGGCTGGTCTGGAACTCACAGAGCTCCTCCCGCCTCTGCCTCTGGAGTGCTAGGATTAAAGGCTGGAGGTGCCACACTTAGCCTTCTTGTTTTGAGGCAAAGTCACCCCCTGTGATTCGGGCTAGCCAAGAATTCATTGGGTAGCCCAGGAACTTGCTGTCCTGTTTCAGGCCCCCCACCCCCAACCCCCCGGGATCACAGGTGGCTTATTCGGGAGGGTTGCATAGTCTAGGTGGGAGGTGATTTGCTCTCACCTAGAAGCAGCATGCAGCATGGAAGTGGAGATTCCTGTACAGATAAGAAGCAGTGTGATTCCAGGTCCAGCGCTGTGAGGTCTGCCCCTGTGAGCAAGGACCATAGCGTGAGAATGGGACAGTGCGGGTGGCGCTAGGCTTGTAAATAGCCAGCAAATAGAGGCCACTATGGTCAGATATAAGTTGGACATGGTGGAGGACACCAGAAGAGATCCAGAGTGTTGGGTACCATGCCAGGTGCTGGGACACACAGTACCATATGATGACATTAGCATGCAGTCAGTAGAAAGTGCCTTGGCAGGTGGAACATCCTGATTGCTTAAAGGAGGCAAGTGTCAGGACCCTGCGTGGCCTGTGGAGCTAGGGGTAAACTGGTAGTATCTGGGCAGGCCAAGGTTGCGGGAGGAACTTCAGGTAGAACCATTCATTATCTGTCATCAACAGCCAGAGGGCACGAACTAAGGAGAGGGTGTCCCTTCATCTATTGTTGGGTAGGCCACAAGGTGATGGGATTGTAGCTTGGGGTTGAGGAGGGGAGGGGTCAGTGTGGAGCCGAGTTTCACTCAGACCTTAAGTGTTTGATGGTAACATGAAACGTGACCCCTGGGATTCGGCTTCCAGCCCACCACATGTTTGCCCTGGCCTCAGTTTCCCCATCTGTAAAGTAAGCTGTTGTCTTGTGTGGGAGGAAACACTGGCGTCATGTGAGGGTTGGGCTAGCCAACTGGAGTGAACATCTTTGGCTTGGATTCTGGGCCTCAGTAGAGCTTTCTTCCCGAGTGGACTTCGAGAATGAGGGGTCTCCAGAGAGGGATTTTAGACACGCCGAAGGGAGCCCAGAGCCCGCACAGAAGACAGGGCTTTCTGGAGTCTTGACTCCAAGCCCTAAAAAGGACCCAAAAGAGAGGGCCCATGTCCCTCTTCTGTCCTGCCCTAACTTGTGTGGCAGTGGCTATGGGCCATGTACCCAGGAGGACATAGTACCTCATCTCTGACCTGGGCCCTTACTCCCGGTGACAGAGGAGCAGGGTTCGGGAATATATCACCTGGAGCCCTCTGGGGGCAGAGAGCCAGGAGGCTGACTGGGGTATCAGAACCAGGTGAATGGCTTGGGGGAGGGGTGTGTTCTGGCATGATCTTCAGGATTGTCAGAGGTGTACTGTGAGGTAAGCAATCTGCCACATGCCCCCTCTCAGATGCCCTGGATCCTCTGGGCTGCGAGGGGCCCTTTAAGCATCTCACCTGTGAGGTGGGGCTGGGAGAATTAATTTCCTGTGCTATTTTAATTTTGCTGTATTTAATTTGCTGTTTATTTTAATTAATTTACAGAGTTAATCTCTTATTCTAACTTGCTGCCACTGGTTCCTCTTGCCTTTCAGAAGGGTAGAAGGCCTGGCCAGGTGATAGTGGGTTAGCTGTGGGTCTGGGGAGCAGGTCTTTCCCCCTTTATGTTTCCTACCACAGGGTTTTCTCCATGGCCTCCGCTTCTTCCCCAAGGGGCTCTTTCCCCCTCCTGCTCTCCCGGACTGCCTTCAGGCCTCAGCTACAGTGGTGTGACCTTGAGGGGCCTAACTTGAACCCTGCCTATTCACCAATCAACAGTCTCAGTGTTGTGGGGTAATGAAAGGGAACTTGCTTTGGGTGGTATTTTGAGGCCGTTGGAGAACTTCAGAGGCAGGAGGATGGCAGTTTTTACTGACAGCTCTCTGCTGTCCTTGTGCTCAGCTAACATTCTTGTCGTGCGGTCGGGCTTCTAGGTTACGACCAAGGCCAAGCACCTGTGACACATCCATGGATATGACCTCAATTATCACTGATAGGGGACAGGAAGTGAGGCCTGTGAGAGGACAAGTGACTTGCCTCAGGTCACACAGCAACTAAGATACACAAGGCCTGGATTCAGGAGGCCAGGTCCACTGACTGGCTCGGGAGGATATGGGCTGCGGAGTCACAGTGGCCTCCCCAGCGATAAGGTTTCTGCAATCTCATGACTTCCCTGAGTTCTGCACTTGACTACTTGTGGCCGAGGCGCTCTGTGGCCTGCCTTAGGAGGCCTTCCATGGCAGGGGGCTCTACTCCTATGAAATACTTTTTTTTTTTTTTCTGGTGCTTAGAATTGAACCCAGAACCTCACGTACACGGAGCACATTCTGTTCCACTGAGCTGCTCCCACACCCTGGACTTAGCAAACACTTAAGACTTTTTACAAGCGGATATTCACATGGCCATCAGCCTCTGTGGTCTTGTTTTCTACACTAGCCCCCATGGTCTCTGTTTTACTCCTTTCAGTTAACTGTAGTCACTTGGAGTAAAAAACATTCTAATCTCTTAGGGTGTTTTTGTTTGTTTTGTTTTTCAAGACAGGGTTTCTCTGTGTAGCCTTGGCTGTCCTAGAACTCACTCTAAACCAGGCTGGCCTCAAACTCAGAGATCCGCCTTGCCTCTGCCTTCCAAGTGCTGGGCTTAAAGGCATGAGCCGCCATGCCCGGCTATAATTTATAAAGTAAACTTGGAAACATCGTGTCTGTAGGGGTTGGTATTTTCACATTCTCAGGCATACACCTGGGCAAGTCTTATTAACTTAGCTCCCAGATTTGGGAGAGGAGTGGGTGGGAGACACAGGACAGGACAGGGCCAACTCCTCCTGTATCCCAAAGGCAAGGCTTGGAAGAGCTGCAGGACAGGAAGCCAGTACGGATGGGCTTGGGTGCTGGGATCAAGGTTCTCATTTTGAACCACCATGTTATCCTGTTGTTGTGTCCTTGTGGTCCCCCCACCCCACCCTGCCGCCACCGCCACCACAGCATCCCTGGTTCTTTCAGTTAAGGGATGGGAGGCATGAACTCACAGAGAAAAGGTGTCTTTGGGAAGCCTCCCATGTTGGCTAAAAGGCAGACTTCACCAACTTAAGTATTTTTGAAAGGGCAGAGGTGACTCACCAATCAGGGTCTGACGGGAGGGCACAGTACAGGTAACAGCAGGTGTCCCTGGCTAGGGATCCTTTGTGGAACATGGCTCCACCGATGCAGGGTCGGCTACCAGAAATGGGCACAGGAGAATCGGTTGTCCTCGCAAAGCTCCTTGTCCCATGGGAAGAATAAAGTTGACGTGTGTGAATGGTTCTCAAGTGCTGTGTCAGTGAGAGAGAGAGAAAAAAAAATCTCAAACGTCAACTACGTCATGATAGAGTTTCGATCTGGGTCCTGTGTTGCTTACAGTTGCTCGGTTTCCTCATCTGTCAGGACAGAGGAAGATTACAGGACTCTGGTGTTCCAGAGTTTTATCGGGCATCATGAGCTAAAATACAAAGTGTCTGAGCTCCAAAGCAGAGGCCAGCCAGTGTCCAACGCCTGAAGAACGAGAGTCCCACCCCAGAGCTCAGAGGGTGGAGGGTAGGCTGTGGCAGGCCCAGTCCTGGAGTCAGACAACCTGCTTTTAAATCGTATTCCTGTGACTAGAGAGATGGCTCAGGGGCTAAGAGCACTTGTTGCTCAGGACCCAAGTTCAGTTCCTAGTTGGGCAGCTCACCAGATCCGGAGGATCCAACACCATCTTCTGGCCTCGGAAGGCATCCCTGAGAATGTGTGTGTACACACAGACACACACACACACACACACACACACACAGAGAGAGAGAGAGAGAGAGAGAGAGAGAGAGAGAGAGAGAGAGAGAGAGAGAGAGGGAGAGAGAGAGAGGGGCAGGCTAGAGAGAGAGAGAGAGAGAGAGACAGAGAGAGAGAGAGAGAGAGACAGAGAGAGAGAGATGTCAGTAAAATGAACATAATAGTAGCTGTCTCCAACTTTTTAGGGCATGCTGAGGATTTAGTTAGTTAATTAATTAATTAGCAATAATATATAGAAAGAGCCTGATGGGTCCCACACAAGTTTCCAACCACTACAGATAGTAAAGGGCTGAACATTTGAGCTGTCTTCTCATCATATTCTGGAAAGAATTGTGTGTAGGGGGCTGTTCAGAAAGGAAGAATTGAGCAGGCTGAGGCTCTTAGGATCAAGATGAGCAACACAATAAAATGTCACAATGTGGGCTGCTGTTCACCGCATGCTCAGCGTCAGGAGGCAGAGCATGTATCAGCCTCATTTTACAGGTAGGAAATGGGTTCCTAGAGGTACGGTGACGTCCCCGAAGAAACACAGCTAATCAGAAAAACCACACACACGTGCACACACATTTACTGACAAAAGTGAAGGAAAATGAGAAAGCTACTAACCTTTCCTTTCTTCTTCGAGACAGACGGTTTCTCTGTGTAGTCTTTGGCTATCCTGAACTTGCTTTGTAGACCAGGCTGGCCTCAAATTCAACAGAGCAGCTTGCCTCTGCTGGGATTACAGGCGGGCGCCACCACTCCCTGGCTGGAGCTATATTTCTTCATCACCAAGATTCTAACTACTTGGGGGCTGGCGTCGGGGATCGATCCACCAGAGGAATGAGGAAGCCCTGGTCCGGAGAGGGACAAGAATAACAAAGAAGGGAGAGAAGGGGACAAGGCTGTATGTGTGTGAGTGTGCATGTACACATGTGTGTGCTTATGCTCAAACTTATTAAGAGAAAAACAGCGACAAGAGTGACCTGTAGAGTTCAGGCTGCCCTCAGATTTGAACTTGCTGCAGTCTTCGTCCTTGACCTCCTGGAGCTAGGCATACAGGGTTGAGGCACTGCACAGGGCTTAAAGCCTTCAAATCTGGGAAGCAGGGATGGATGGGACTGTCTGCCTAGGCTTCCCCAGGTGAGCTCAGTCAGGCAAAGGGGAGTCTGGCAGGCATTTGCCCAGGACAGGTGGGTCCCAGAACATTCTAGGCAAGGCCTAACCTCAAGGGGAGAATGAGTGGTGTAGGGCCAAGGAATGGGAGGAAATGTCCCAGTGAAGGAGGTTTGGTGAGGCTGCTGGCCTCAGGGGCATGTGATAGGTGACAGTAAGAGGCTTAGCTCATGATCAGGAAGTCATTATCAGGATAGGCTCAGGAGTCAGCCTAACCAAGCTACTTCCTGCCCTCTTTTTTTAAGCGCCTGACCTTAGGATGAGATGACCTGTGAGTGGTCTAGTGCCATGTGTGTCTCCATTCCTCAACTAACGAATGCATATTTAGAGTTAGGCTGCTCTAGGTTACAAAGCAGTGAACAAGAATTGATTGATTTTTTTTTTTTTTTCCCTAAGGAAAATCTCTATCTTTGGTGGAGGGTAAAATATTTGACACAAAGGCAGAGTAGATTGTATGGTTTGTTAGCTGGCTAGGCATGGTGGCAACTATGTGATCCTAGCCCTTGGAAGTAAGACAAGAGCATCATGAGTTCAAGGACAACCTGAGCTACATAGTGAGACTGTGTGTGTGTGTGTTGTGTGTGTGTGGTGTTGGTTAGGTGATTATTAGAAGTACCAAGAAGAAAATGAAGCAGCAGGGTGGTGCTTACAGAGTACAAGATTGCAAGGGACCCCAGGGTGTAGGGGTTTTGTTGTTGTTGTTTTGAGACAGGGTTTCTCTCTGTGTAGCCTTGGCTGTCCTGGAACACAGTTTGTAGACCAGGCTGGCCTGGAACTCACAGAGATCCACCTGCCCCTGCCTCTGTAGTGCTGGGACTAAAGGCATGTGCTACCACCATCCAGCTGCTGGTTTTTGGAACGAGGGTCTCTCTCACTGTGTTGGCCAGGCTGCTGTGGAATTCCTGGCCACCCTACTGCCTCAGCCTCTGAGTCTCAGGAGGTATGGGTGCACAGTACCACTCTTGGCAAGGATGATAATTTGGAAGAAACTCACAGATAAAGGCTGTGGTGACTACTTGGAATTTTTGCAAATTTTAGTAGAAAGCACACACACACAGACACACACCGAGTTTACAAGTGATTTATCCTTCATGAAAATCACGTGAGGTGTAAAAGATGGGGACACTGAGGCTCAAAGGGAAAAACAGACTTAACAGAGTTAGTCACAACTTTGAGGGTAGTGCTATGCCCGTAACTCCCCGATGGAAGGGGACAGGGTAAGAGTGGAGTCCAGAGGACGAGTGCTAATGGAAGCCACTGTCCAGACATGGAGCCAAAAGTACGGTCAGGACACCTCAGCCTGGTCTGCTCAGGGCGAGCTGAGAGCAGCTGGACCGAGGAATATGCCCAAGGGCAGAGAAGGAGCAACCAGCAAGGCCTGAGGCACAGTGCGATAGACCAGCAGGGCCGAATCTGTCCAGAACTGAGCGAGTCTGTGGGTGGCATTCAAATGGGCGGGGAGGAATTAATCTGCCCACTGACCAGATGAGAGGGAAGGGTGAGGTGATGAGCAGGGCCCAGGCTGGCTGTGGAAGGCCAAGCCAGAGGCCTCAGCAGTAAAGCGAAGACGCAGAGTCACGAGGAGATTCCTTGGAGGTGATGGGGTGGGAAGTCCACTGAGGAACCTCCACAGCTGAGCAGGCCAGGAGTGATGAGGTCAGGCCAGAGAGACATTTACATTGACGGAAGGAATGAGACCTGAAATTTCATACTCTTGGACATTGGCCTTGCGTCCTTCGTCGTGCTGCTGGCCCCTCCTCCTCTTCTTCTGTGCACCTTTGTTTTCTCATTTAGATTTTTTTTTTTTTTTTTTTTTTTTAACTTTTAGGGCTTAGGATCCATTCTGAGAAGATGATAGAGCTAGGGCCTTCTCTCCAGATAAATATGAGAATGATTTAGTTAGGAGCTGGAGAGATGGCTCAGCAGTTAAGAGTGATGACTGCTCTTCCACAGGACCTGGGTTTAACTCCCAGCACCTAAACGGCAGCTCACAACTGTCTGTAACTCCAGGATCCAACATCCTCACACAGACACAGGTGCAGGCACAGCAATGCACGGGGGGGGGGGGGGGGGGGGGGGGGGGGGGGGAGCGGGCGTGGTGGTACATGCCTTTAATCCCAGCACTCGGGAGGCAGAGGCAGGCGGATCGCTGTGAGTTCAAGGCCAGCCTGGTCTACAAAGCGAGTCCAGGACAGCCAAGGCTACACAGAGAAACCCTGTCTCGAAAAACCAAAAAACAAACAAATAAATAAATAAATAAATCACACACACACACACGGTTAACATTTGTGAGCCTGCAAGCCTGACAAAATTCATTCATGACTTAAGGTGAAGGGTCAGCATAAGAAATAGCACTTAGAGCCAGAGTGGTGGCACATGCCTTTAATGCCAGCACTTGGGAGGCAGAGGCAGGTAGGTCGCTGTGAGTTCGAGCCCAGCCTAGTCTGCAAAGTGAGTCCAGAGAAACCCTGTCTCAAAAAACCAAAAAAAGAAAGAAAGAAAGAAAGAAAGAAAGAAAGAAAGAAAGACATAGCACTTAGAGTTAAAGTGCCTGTTTCTGGGCCAGAGGCCCACAGGAACCGTTTCTACCTCGCAGTCCTGTTTAAGCTGCACACAGCCATATGGAACGGGATACCACTGTATCTGTTCTGACTTGTAGATGAGGAAGCTGAGCGACTGGCTCAGAGTCACAGCTGGAAAGTAAGACCGAGTTTGTGGCCCAGACATTTAAGGATTCTGGGATCAAGGCAGAAGGGATGGCGGGGACGAGACCAGGCCTGGGAGTTTTTTTTAAAGAAAGCTATGGAGAAGGCAGAGGCAGAGGTAGGGAAAAGGGCAGTACTGATGCCAGCTTAGCCCTGGGGTGTGAGAGGCATCGGATGATCCCAGGTGAGGGTTGAGAAGGAAGATTTCACTTAGAGGCTCCCTGGCCTGGCTTCCAGAGGAGCCCCCAGCTAATGAAGTCTGTGGGAAAGGGTGGTGTGTAGGCTACTTCTAACTTCATGACCCATCATGTTCAGTCTGCTGGCAGAGAAGGCCTTATCCCTGACCCTTAGACCCAGCCTCCAGGTCTGTCTCTGGAGTCTGCCCTCCCTTCCTATCCCAAGGCCACTGAGAAGGGTCAATGCGGCTTTGAATTCTTTAAGGGAATGCAGAGGCAGCCACCTCCATTCCAGGGAGGAGGCCTGGGGTCCATCTGGTACGATGACAGAAGGCTCTGGAACCCAAGCTGCTCATCAAGCTCCTTCTAGATGCATGGCAAGACGTGACAGAGATGCAGGCAAACCATCAGGCTAGGCCACTGGCTCAGGATGAACTCTAGATTTATGGGCAATTGGACTTGGTTGTCTAGACAGGTCTTTTTGTAAAGAGTCTAATAGTTTTTTTTAAAAATTGTCCCCGTTTCCCCCCCCCCCCCCCCAGACAGGGTTTCTGTGTGTAGCCTTTGGCTGTCCCGGACTCACTTTGTCGGCCAGGCTGGCCTCGAACTCACGATGATTCATCTGCCTCCCGAACGCAGGGATTAAAGGTGTGTGCCACCACACCAGGCTTTGATAGTAGAAAATTTAAGGCTTTGTAGGCCATTCATTCTCTGTCGCGATACCTTGAAAGTAGTCTTAGACAATGTATGTATAGGTGGATGACCTGCCTGCGTTCCAGTCAGACTTCAACTATGAAATAGACAACAGGCTGGATTTGACCCATGGGCTGTAATTTGCCAACTCCTGGTGAGAAGCCTTATTCTTTCTGAAGGGTATGCAGACTTTAACATTAGCGGCCTCTATGCAAATAAGTTTGATGCATCAGACGGGGCTGACGGTGGGTGGGTGGGGGGTGGTGGTGGTGGTGGTGGTGGTGGTGGTGATGGTGATCTAAGCATTTGGCATTGGTGAGTATAAAATAGACTAGAGAGCCAAATGTGAGCATGTGTTTGTAATCCCAACACCAGGGAAGTTGAGGCCGGAAGACTTTTGACTTTGAGGTCATCCTGGGCTACATAGTGAGTGCTCCACCAGCCTGGGCTACAGAATATAGTCATGTCTCAAAAAACTAGACAGTGGCTGAAAATAGTTTTAAAATCTCTGGCTTTGCCAAAATTCACAGAAAGCTGGGGTAGGGGTGTATGAGACTTTGAGATTTTTGCCCCATGCGTAAGGCTGTGTGGTCTGGACATGGGGAAGTGGGTGAGTGACAGCCACAGATATTGATCTGGAACTGGCGGAATTTTGGTCCTAAGCCGGAGCAGCATCTGATCTAGAACAGCATGGTGTAATAACAAACACTGGGAAGATCATACGTAGTTACGACTTTTCTAATAACTACTCTTTTTCTTTTTTGAGACAGGGTCTTACTGCACAGCTCTGGCCGGCCTGGAGCTCACAGAGATCCACCTGCCTCTGCCTCCTTGAGTGCTGAGATTAAAGACATGCATCCCCCCCCCCCTTTTTTTTTTTTTTTTTTTTTTTGGTTTTTCGAGACAGGGTTTCTCTGTGTAGCCTTGGCCATCATGGACTCGCTTTGTAGACCAGGCTGGCCTCGAACTCACAGCGATCCGCCTGCCTCTGCCTCCCGAGTGCTGGGATTAAAGGCGTGCGCCACCACGCCCGGCTTCCCCCCCCTTTTTTTTAACACAAGGTGTCTCTGTAGCAAAGGTGGCTTGGAACTCACTATGTAGCCCAAGCTTGCGTCATCTCAAACTCAAGACCTTTTCTTAGACTCCCATATGCTGGAATTACAGGCATGTGTTACCAGGCTGGGGCTCCTAACAAACAAAAAACCATGCAAAAATCCACTTAATAACATATCTTACCTAACTCAGCATATCAAAGGTAGGCTCATATCGACATATAATCACTCTAAGACTACTGAGATACTTTCCTTTTTTTTTTTAATAGTAAGACTTAAGTATCCGATGTGTATTTTACACCTAATCGCATTTTCCCACTTCAGACTAACAGCTTTCTCCATGCTCAGAAGCCACATGTGGCAAGTGGCAGCCTTTTCTTTGGGAGTAGTAGGGTCCAGGAAGCATGAGCCAGAATAATCTGGAATAAATAGGGTTGAAGAGCTGGGTTGCACCCTTAGCCAACTTGCACTGGTGTAGACTGGCCCAGCAGGAGACAGCACCTGGGCTATGGGTTGAGGAGAGAGGATTCCACCCCCTCCCCACACCCCTATTCTGACCAACTGGCCCCAGGGGGAAGCTCTGCTGTGGCTCCAGGCCTCTCAGGGCATTTGGCATCACCTCTGAGAACCCATGCCTAGCTCCTTCCTCCCATCCCAATGTCACCTCTGTGGAGTTGGTGTGGCCTGGCAGGTGGGGGAGGGCAGAGTGGCAGCTGGACCCTTGGAGCAGAAAACTCTGGCCGTCTAAGCCAGCTGCTGCCAGCCTTCCTGGACTGACTCTATGGAAACAGGGGACCCAGAGACAGAAATAAACTGCCAGGTTTCCGGGGCGGAGGGGGGGGGTATGTAACTACCAACCTTTGTGTTTCCTTGCTTGGGGGTGTGTGGAGGGAGCAGGAAGCAGCTCTGGGCTCTGTCACAGGATGTGCCCCCACCATGTGTCATCTCCCTGCCCATCTCTACAACCCCTTACCTCTGAGGCTGGGTTGAGACTAGAATTTGATGAGTGAACCACAGGGGCCTAGTGGTCTGAGATGAGCATTTGGCAGCAGAGTGCAATCTTTGGTACCCATTTTTAGACACTATCCTGGGGGACCCCCTAGCTGGCCCACAGCTGGTCCTGAATAGATTAAGAAGGGCCACCTCAGGGTACAAGTCTTAAGAGTTGGAAGATTTTTTTTTTTAAGAGTTGGAAGATTTATATGGGGTGCCCACTCTGCCAGTAGTCAAAGGCAACTCCTAGTAACATACTGGGCCTTAGTTTCCATCACGGTTTAAGGGTTTGTCTTGTGTCAGTAATTAATTCATTCTGAAGCCAGTTTGTCTGACTTTGGGCTGTGCCATTGTCTAAACCTCTGGCAGGTCACTGAACCTCAGCTTCCTCCAGCGCAAAAACACTGTGTCTTTATTGGGACCTTAATGGACTTTATGCTTTTTGATAATGCAGAGCCAGTGTGCAGGCCGTTGGCCACTAATTTTGAGTAAGCGCTAGATGCAAATGTATTGTATGAAAGCACAGTTTTGGCTGTAAGGAACTTTTCCCCTGAAAAGGAGGCTTTGTAATTTGTAATCCCTCTCGGTTTATAATAGGAAAAACTAAGTCGTCCCCCCCCCAAAAAAAAAAGTGAAAGTGTTTTGCTCAGGGAAAGGCGCACAGCAAAATGATCAAGGTACTCTCCAAATAAAGCCGGGTAGCTCATCCCAACTTACAGGTAAGGAAATCGAGGCCGGTGATTGGCCACTGGTGCTCAGTGGCGCTATCCAGTGAGGCCCCAGTCCGCCGCTGGGGAGGGAGTGCCCGGACCGCGGGCGCTCACCGGAGGAGGGGCGTGCAGGTAGCGGGCGCCCTGGAGCCACCGCCCGTGCAAGGCGCTGTTAGTAGTAATCCCGCCGCTCGGCATGCAGAACGAGCAAGTCGAGCCGGGTGTCACCGGGGCCCTCCCAAGCCCGGAGCCGGATCGAGGCGGCCCTCCCCCTCCCCTTCCACGTGTCCCTCCTCCGCGGGTAGCCGAGGGCCTGGGCTAGCGGGCCGGGGGCCAGGAAAAAAAAAAAAAAAGCCGAAACCACCGCCGCTGGGCCGCTCCCCTCCCGCTCAAAATAGCCCCCAGCCGGGGCTGCCACGCATTCCACCGGCCCCGGGACGCGGGAAGGGGCGGCGGGCCGGACTACGTGGCTGCCGGGCCGAGTGGGACTGGGTGGGAGCGAGGGCGGGCCGCGCGGTCGGCTGGCCTGCCGGCCGGCTTGTGACTCTCCTTCGGGGAGCCTTGGCAGCCTGGGCTGCGCGCTGCGCCGGGATGATGGAGAGCTTCAGGAATTTCCTGCAGCTGGAAGAGCGCGGCCGGCCGGGGGAGCCGGCCCAGCGCAGCTCGGAAAAAGGGAGCCGAGCCGCCCGTCCCCCGGACGCGTCCCCGCCGCTCCGGTGGTGTGGGAGATTTACCCCGCCCGGTCCCCGGACCTCCCCCGGGCCAGGCGGGAGGCTCCCCTCCCCCGCCGCTCCTCCGGGGCTGGCGGGGGTCCAGGCCCGCCCTTCCCGGCCTGGGCGGCGGACAGGGGCCAGGTGCAGGCAACGCCCCTCCCCCAGCCGCCTGGTTTCCCTCTCGGCCCGTCACCTCTTCGAGAGTCAGAAGCCCTGCGGCCTCCTGGGGAGGGGGCGGGGGCGCAGGCGCAGCCACCGGGGCGGCCAGGTAGCTCGAGGGGCGGCGGCGGGAAAACTCGGGAGCGGATTCCTCCGGCCGGCAGACCCTCGCCTCCTGCTCCAGCCGAGGCGTCGAAGAGCTTCTCTGTAGGAGGGAGGCGAGGCAGTCTTCTTCCAGCCCCCCCCCCCCCAGCAAGTGCCGAGCCAGTGGGCGGCGGGCCGCTGGGGGTGGAAAAAAAACCACCCTGGATATTTTCCCCCAACTCCGGCAGCAGCTTGCTTTTTGGGGGACGACTCTGCACCTTGCAAGTCAAGAGGTCCAGGAAAGGGACCCGGGAGGGAGGGCCTCCCTTTTACCGGAGCCCTGAGATCCAGGGGAGTTGGTAAGTGACCTTAGGGTTCACTCATTTTTTTTCTTTTGCACGGTTGGGTGGAAGGGTGTGTGTGTGTTGAGAGAGTCGTTTCCTCACAACTTTGCCTAATTCCAGCACCGTTTGGTAGAGCACTACAGATGGAGATGGATGAACCGTTTGGCCACTCCCAGCCAAAGGCCCCGGTTCAGTTACAATTCCCGCCCCCACCGGGCTTCACTGCGTTAAACCAAAGCAGCGGTGGTAGGCCCGCTTGGAAGCCTTTCTCGCCCTATACTGTTCAATGACCTTGGGCAAGTCTCTTCGCTCCTGAGTTTTCCTTTCCCTTTTCTCTCTGAAAAACTAGATGATGGTAGACAGGCGTAGGCCTTGTGGAGCAATTAGTGTAATGCTTATCTATAGTAAGGACGCCTGAGGAGCATGTCGTCCCGTTCAGAATAGAGGCCACCCTTAAACCATTAATCCCATCTGCCTTCTACCGGACCTGTGAAATGTGGCTTCCCAAGGAGTCGGTGCCTCTTGGGAAAGATGGAGAGCCGAAGCCATTGGCTTTAGTGAGTCTTCATTTATTCACTAAATCCATGCTTAACTGTTGTTAGTTTGAGCTTCAAGTGCTGGGAGCTGGGAACCAGTTCTGGTCACGATGCATTAAATTAAAGTCCTTCCCCCCACCCCCACCCCCAGCTCGAACGTGCGGACTGGAAACTGATGCCCAAGAGGGGGGTTGGTCTCCTCCGGATGCTCCCACTGTTCCGCTGGGGGTGGGGCCGACGGAGCACAAAAGCCTGGCTTCTCCAGGTGTAAGGCCCAGGCAGGCTTAAGGTCAGTTGGATTCCTCCTTTGGGGCTCCTTGCTCACTTTGCACTCGGCCACCGCCAGATGCGCAGATTCAAATTCAAATTCCCCTAGGCTCAGGAAGTGCACCTGGATCTGTGTTGTTCCCACCCTGTCCCCACCCCCACCTTCCCCGGTCCTGTTTGCTGTTTGATTGGCCTGCCTTCTCTGAGGAAGGCTGGTATACCAGAAGGAGCTCGGGACTCAGTAGACCCCGCTGCTGTTGCAAGACTTTAAACCTAGCACTGGGAGGCAGAGGCAGTCCAGCCTCTGTGACGTTGGACCCAGCCAGGGGAACACAGCTGTCTCAGAGCAACCAAGGTTCCGTTCGAACGCAAACTTGGGGACTTACCTCTGTACCACTCAGTTTGCCTTCCTGCTGAATGGAATTGAAATAAACTACTTAGAAAGGGCTGGAGATGGAAGTGCCTATCTATCAGACCCAGGCTTTGTGTTTAATGCCCACCAACTAGTTATTTAAACACCACCAACTGTATTATAGGGATATATAAAACTGCCTTGCACACCCCACCTCCACAATGCATCCATCCCATAGACATCCTGGCAGAGATCTGCTTCAGTAACACAGACAGGGATGCCCGAGAACGAACAGGTTTCGTTTTGAAGGCTAGGTGTAAGGGGTTCTGGCATTGCTCTGGGGTCCAGGTTACAAAGTTCGGGAACTTGCCCCATGGCTGGACCAGGAAGGCCAGCACAGCCGGCTCTGAACCACCACACAGGGGCAGCCTGTTTTGCGGAAGCAGAAAGTGTTGCAGCCCGGGTTATGGCCTAGGTAGCAAGGTTGTAAAACAGGTCCCATCAGAAGTCAATGTGTGTGCGTCAGGTGGTGGTGGTGGTGCACAGCTTTTTGTCCCAGCACTCGGGAGGCGGGTGGATCTCTTGAGTTTGAGGCCAGCCTGCTCTACAGAGCAAGTTCCAGGACTACGTGGAGAAAACCCTGTCTCAGAAACAAACCAAACCAAACAGAAGTCAACATGCTTACATCTGGCCAGTTTCTCTCGTGTACCCTCAGAGGACTCACAGCAGTGGACTAAAGCCAGCAGTTAGGCTGTGTGACTTTGAGCAGGCAGCTTCCTGAGTCTCTGTTCCCTTCTACCTGACATGAGTTGGATTAGTGACTCCCTCAGGCACCTTCTAGCTCTGACAGGCTCCAAGCCTGTGTTGACTGATGTATCCTAGGAGATACCACAAGGAAAACCAAGTGGGCTGGGAGATTCCTGTCAAGGTATCCTCTCCTCCCCCCCCCCCCCCAATCTCCACCCAGAAAGCTGGAGCGCCTTCCTTATTGAAACACACCCTTCATGGGGAAGGGGGCATGTCACCCAAGTGAGCATCGTTGTGAGAGAGGTCTGTGCTCTAGATTAAGCCCTTGTGTCAGGCAAGGCTGTGAGTCTGCGTGTTCTGGAAGAAAGGAGTGTGTGTGTGTGTGTGTGTGTGTGTGTGTGTGTGTGTGTGTGTCAGGGACCATTCAGCCTCTAGGGATGGGTGCTGGGCATGGGGCTGCTAACTTGTGGGGTGTTCTGTAGACAAGGAAGCTGGCCTTGGGGAGGAGGAAAAACAAAACACTAGAGGCGTTTGCCTTGGGTCTGTGCTGGGTAGGCTCCAACCTCATGGCTCATGCCTGGGTTTGTTCATTTGGTGATGGGTGTTGAGCTGAAGGGTACGCTTCTGAATTGTAGTTGTTCTATTGTGAGCGTTTCTGTGTGGGGCTGTTGTCAAGATTTCCTGAACAGTGACTGTCTGGGAAGGTGTGTCTCTTAGAGGCGTGTGTTGTAAGATTGTAGGCAGCCGCTGGTCATTTGGGATGCTCTCTGATTGTATGGGGCTATAGATCGGCACTTTCAGGCTGCCAATCAGAGTCCTGGCCGTGTGCTTGGGGGGGGGGCCTTTTCTCTAACCCTTATCCAGAGGAAGGCCCCAAAACTGGGTGAAGAGAGAATTCAAGTCTTGCTTTTTTTAGTGCTTGTTCAGGTAACAGGCAGTCACTAGGCTGCTTATTCATAGTAATTTTACCACGGTGCCTAAGTCAGGAACAGGCGTGAATTGACCTTTTAACCCCTTCCCCACCGCGGGATTAGATTCTGTTTCCTGTTCAATCTTCTCCTGAACCAGTTCCATCTCAACTCACCTCCTGCCCCAACCGTGGATAAGCAACCGCAACCATCGCTTTTTTCCCTCCCCTCCACCCTTATCAGGCCTTACGGGGGAACCTGAGGGCCAGGCTGGTGCAGGGTCTGCCAGGAGCTGAGGGCCCAGGCGGGAGTGATAAATATTGAAGAGGAGGGATTTCGGTGTGGGCTGGAGCAGCTGCAGTAGTTCGAGTGTCACACTATCTCTCCCCAGGTTTACTGACCCATTTCCATTCACGCGGCTGCCGGTTACCTAGCAACGGCAACAGTCCCCCCAGAACAGGCGGAGTGTGTGTCTGCCATTAGCGACTGCTGCAACTGTGTCAAGGTTACCCCGCTCCCTGCAAACCCACCCCGGCGGGTTTGTTTTCTGCCAGCGCCTGGCACACACCATGCCAGCCCAGGCAGGGGGAGAGAAGAAGGCTGGGGGCCAGCCTTAGGGGTTGGGCGAGGGCGGGGGCGAGGAGTCTACAGTTCCGAATCCAATGGGAGCCAACTTGGACCGAGTCCGAAGCCCCCCCCCCATTTGCTGGTGGAATTCCTGAGCCTGAGGGGGAGCAGGGGGTGGAGCTGTCCCTCAGCCCTGACCCCCGAGATTCCAGAACCTGGGGGGAGGGGTGTAGGGCCAGGGGCCTCCGGGAAGCCTGCCCGGTCTGACCCCACCTGGCTTGTTCCCCTGCCCTGACTTCCTCCCACTTGTATAGCGGCTCAGGGCTCTCTTTTGCTCTCCGCTCTTTGTCCTAGCCTCTGTGCCTGGGCTCCCCCACCAGACGCCCCAGGGCAAGGTTATATTTTCTCCCATCAGACTAGGGACTCTTGAGAACCCCAAGGTTCTCCAAAGCCTCCACTCTGCCCTCAGCACCAGTTTCCTGGCTGTTTTCCCATATTATGGTAGATGAGATAAAACATTTAGGCTGGCAAGGGATTTCTTAATGAGGTACTAGCCAGGCAGGCGGGTGCCCCTATCCTGCCCTCCCTGAAGCCATTATACATAGGGTTGGTCAAAGGAAGTAGAACACCCATCTTGTTTTCTTGTAAACCAGGCTGCGAAGAGTTAAACTGCCCCCCACCTTGGTATGTGAGCTTCCTAGGCTGGGAGGATTGGGGGGGGGGGGTCTATCACCTTATTACCACTCATGGTCAGCTCAGACCTGACCAGTCACATTCCTTCCCAGGAGGGTTGGAGCTTAAGGCAGAGAGGGCAAAGGCTTGGAGGGAGTTGAGTTGATTGGGGGGGGGGGGGGGGCCGGACACTTCACCCAGAAGCTAGGGTAAGGAGCAGCTGGGACTAATGTCTGAATCTAGCTCTCATTTTCCAGGCTTCAGTCTCCCTATCTTCCCTTCCACTTTCTATACCCTCAAAACCTTCCAGGTGGGTCCCCCCTGAGTCTGTGGCATAGGTGTACAGACCTGACACCAATTCTAAACAAAGAAGAGCATGGCACAGGCAGTTTCTGACATGCAGAGTGGCCCCAGGGACTTATGGGTAGCCTCCAATGTGACTTTCTGGTGCTTGGGGGAGGTTGGCTGGGTCAGAGGCTCTGGCATCTAGGGTACAGAGCAGGCTGTGCTGAACAGTTAGAAAGAGACCTGGGCGGGAACCCAGGGAGCCTGGTCCTCTGCCCAGCCCCATGACTGGCTCCTCATGGCCTCAGTCATGAAGAGCTTAGGCCAGTTAAGAGTCCTCCTATCCTGTTAGTCAGTGATTATGGGTGAGAGATGAGGGTGGACAGTGATGGTCTGGAGAGCTGTGGGAAGCAGCCAGCTCAAGGGGGAGCTGCAACATGATCCCGTAGCGAAAATAACCCAGGTCATTTTCAGCTGCTTGGGCCGAGGTATCTGATCCCAGCGGGGCACCAGGGGCAGGGATGTGCCTTCTGTAAAGCTCCTTGGAAAACCGGATGCCTAGGGTTGGAGGCTAGAGAGAGGTTGGCATGTCTGGCTAGGCTTCTTCAGACCCACTGGAGGCCCTGGCAGGGGCCCAGAAGTTAAATAAGGAATGCAGAGGGTTAACGGGAGGTGAGGCCTGGGCTCCCCCTTTGGGTCCAGGCCTGGATGGGGTGAAAGGTCAGCCCAAAGGAGTCCAGGGCACAAACTAGGGAAAGAGTAACCTGATCCGTCTCCCTGGGTAGGCCCTGGGATCACAGCACCGCCTCCCCCAGGAAAGGTGCTTTGACACCCCCAGGGAGGAGTTTGTTTGGACTTGTTCTCGGCAGGGGCTCCTGGCTAGGGGAGGGTCCAGGTCCGTGCGGGTCAGGCACCCCAGCCTGTGTGGAATGCTTTGTCATCCTGGGGCTGGGGGAGTTAAGAAATGACCCTGCTGGAAATGTCAAGGTAGCGTCTCCCGGCCCCACTCATGTTCTAGACCGCTGTGACTCCCAGGCCAGCGCAGGGTGGCACAGACATCGATGAGTTAAGAGTTGCCAGCTTGGTGCTAGACTGGCATTGAGACATGCGTGAGATGGGGAGTTACACTTTCATTTAGACATGTCTCTGCTGTCTGGTCATATGTGTGGTAGGGTGCCGGGGTGTAAGATGGTGTGATGGGAGACAGAGACAGCACGTGCAAGAGCTTGGGCTCTTAAATCAGGCTTGGCTCTAGCTCAGATCTTTGCCTCTGTCTTAGGATTGAGTGAGATCAAGACTCAAGACACTAAAACAAGCTTTTAACCTCATTCAGCATATTTACCTGTCTGCAGAGTAGGGCGGAACTGGGTGACAAGAGAGCGGGGGTGGGGGGGTGGAGCTTGGGACTAGGGCACTTAGCATGCTTAAAGCTCTGGGTTCAAGTCCAAGCACTACCAAAAAAAAAATACAAAGAATGGTAACAAATCTCACTTGCTGCCAAGCCAACTCTGGAGAGAAGTCGGTAAGCTGTAGACATGAAGGAAAGGGTAGCTTTGAGATTGACTGACTGGGTCTGTGTGAGGCACCTCAGGTGGTGGGGCTAATCTATACCTGGCTGACTTGGGTGGAATATGAGGTGAACGATGTTCTCTGTGAGGCGAGAGTTGGTTTCAGTTCAGGATTGTTCCTGTTGTTGACCTCTGGGGCTAGTGGCAGCAACCGTCCCCCTCCCCCAAACTCCACCCTGGCAGGCTTTGTGTGGCTCTGTGGGTGTAACTGTCCCCAGAGTGTGGCTGAAGGTATGTTTGAGAAGGCGCAGGCGTCCTGAGAACAAGCAGCCTTTTGTCTGCTTCCAGCCCCCAGCTGGGCCGGGCTCTCGCTGGGGGATCCCCTGTTTCTGAGCCCAGATCCTGCCCACGGTCTACATCTTTGCCCACAGGTATCCATCTGAGGGGTACCGGTGTTCTGAGTCCCGTCCCTGACACACATACCCCCATCCTGGGCAGGGGGAGACATTCGTTGAAGTCCCAGGAAAGAGTGTCTGGGACTGGAGGTATGCCCAAAGCCCCGCCCCGCTACTTGAGGTGTCACTCTAGGTGCTACCATCCTCTCAGAAGTCTTGCCTGCTCTCCCCAGCAGAGCACAGTGTGTGGAGTCAGCAGGGGACCAGACTGGACTATGTATGGGGCAGGGAGACCTCAAAGGGCTCCCCCCCTTTCTTCCAGCGTGAAAGCCTGAACAGAGACCCTGAGACCTTGCGCCCAGCCCCCACCCCGCCCCACCCCTTGAAATCTTAACACGGCTTCAGGAGGCCTCTTGTTTTTTTCAGTTCCTGCCCACATTTTTCCAGATGCTACTTTATGCAGCAAACCTTCCCAGAACTGACCCTCGCCTCCAGTAAACACACCCTGTCCTGTTGCCTTCACTCTCAGCACTGAGGTCCTAGCAGCGCCAGCTACCCATGAAGCAGTTTACTGTGTCCCAGACACTGTCCCTTCCTTGTGTGATTTGTCTTTTCACAACTGGATTGGGAACTCCTGAACAGGGGCCACAGACATGGCATGTATCAGAAAAGGCACCACTTAGTGTTTAGGTTGCGACAGATGAGGACACACATTGCTTATGGGTGGAAAACTGGGCAGAGCCACCAGGCAAGCAAAACCACCAAAGCTAGAAGCTGGACTCCCCTCACCTTTGGCTCTGAGTGTGACTAGGAGGGGAGAGCTAGAGGGAGAGACAGTTCAGCCCCATCCCTTTACACAGATCAGAAATGCTCTGTATGTGTCTCTCTTTGCCTTCCACACATCTGTACCAGACCCTTTGACTTAAAGGAAGTGGAGGCCATGTTGGGGGAGCTAAGAGAGCACGTAGAAGCCAAAGGGAGCAATCCTGGACTTCGTGAAGTATTGTGAGCCCCGTGATTGGGGGCTACCGGTTCTGGGGACATAAAGATTTAGCTTGCAGGTGGGAGGTTCCAAGTTGGGCAAAGAGGAGTGTTGGGAGCCAAAGTATGTGGGGGTTCCATGCAAGGGAGGCAGAGATCAAGCTGGCCCAGCACTCTCTCCCTACACACACCCACAGGCTGGCCTAGTGGAATGCTGGGAAGCCCCAGGGATGAGGCCCAGCAGCCAAGGTGTCTCCGGTGGCACGGAAGCAGTTAAGAGCTGCCTCAGCCCGTTCCTTCAGACAATTAGTGACATCTCGCTTGACAACACCACACTGAGCTGATGCAGACCTCAGCCCCCCCCACCCCCACCCCCCCACAGCCGCTTCAGCTGTTTATTCTTGGGCTTTAACAATTGGGATTCTGACTTGGAGGAGCGGGCGCCCTGCACTGCCCTCTGACCCACCGTCGCCTTGGCAACTGGAGCCCGGTAGGCCTGAGCTCTGCGTTAGGATTACAGATCCTGAATTCACAATCTTGCTTCCCTGCAAGCAAAAGCAGCAGCAGCAGCAGCATGTGGGATCTTCAGCCAGACTGGAGGGGACAGAGGAGGAAGATTCCCCCCAGGAGACCAACTGAGACACAGGTGGAACCCTGGGATGGCACATGTGACCTGGGGAATGGTGCCTCCCCTGGGGTTGGGCAGGGCCCAAGATCCGTGTTCCACCCAAGCATCTTCCAGTTGCTCTCTGGAACTTCCTGGTAGAGCCCTAAGGGCAGGGGCGAGGCTTCATCATACACACCCCCCCACACCCCTTCCCCCTTAGTCAGCCCCCTACCATGCCCAGAGCTCCAAGTGCCAGCAGACTGTGCCCCTGCCGTGCCCGCCGCCATGGCAACAGGCCCCCCCTCGACAGCCCTGCCCCCCCACCCCAGCAGCCAACTGCCCCAGCTGAAACCAGAGCCGATGCATCTGTGAGCCTCATGCCCAGACCCACATTCCATTTCTGTCCTCTGTCCCCCCCAGATCTGGCGACATCTCCCCTCCTGCTCATGCCCCTCCCTCCACCCCTGCCTGCTCCTGCTGTTCCCCCCACACTCTATCCATCACTTAGTGTCTCCCCCCTTCTTTCCACCCCATTCTGTGAGTGTATCTCACCCTCTTGACTGTCTCCGCTAGGCTCTGGGTGTGTCAGTCCCTCTGTCTCCTGCTCCCTGCGCTGCTGTGCCTAGGCCTGTCTGTGGCAAGCTCTCCATCTCACTGTGTGTGTCTTTGTCTCTGTATCATCCTGCCTCTCTGTCTCTCTCCCTCTCCTCTCTCTCTCCTCTTTGTCTTTTTCTTTCTCCTCTTCACACTCTTGCTGTCTCCCCTGGCATGTTCTCCCTACTTCTTTCCAGCCCTGTTTCCATCCCCCCTCCCACCTTTCCTTCCTTCCTTTCTTTCTCCCTAAGCTGTTTTTCTTGCCCCCAAGATCTTCCTCTTTCTGATCCTCTTCCTTGATCTCTCCTCCTCTTCCCGCCCTTACTGGTTCTCTCTAAATTCAGATTCTTTCAAGGTTCCTCTGCTTCCTGCTTGGCCATCTCCCTTGTAACCAGTGGCCAGGGAGCCGAGGGTAGCCCTTCAGAGGCACCCAAAAAAAGGCTCATTTCTAATAGGGACTCTGTGCTCTGAGCACCCCACTGGGCATATGTAATTGAGCTTGAAATGGACAGAGTCTAAGATTAAAGAGCCTGCAGAAAATGGGGTACCAGACAAAGACTGGGAGCTTCCTTTGCAGTTGCAGAGGTTGGGCATTCCCTGCTCGCTCACCCTTCCAGCAGCTCACGTGGCACAAAGGAGTGGTCCCCAGGGGCTAAGCTAGACAAGAGGGTACCTACAAGGTGCCTAAGGTTCTGGTCCCTAAGGTTCATCCTTTCCCCTGGTGTGATGGCTATCTCAGGCTGTGCCTCAGTTTACAGACCTGATACTCTTCCCCAACTCTGGCTTCTTTGAAGTACTTCGCGTTCCTGAAACAAAAGTCAGCGTTCTGAGGACCGAGAAAAGGTTCAAGTAACTTAGTGCTCATCAGCACCGGGAAGACCACTGACAGAACCAGAGTCTTGGTGAAATCAGGGGTAATGCCCACCTTTCCCACAAGGCTGGTAGCCCCCGTTTTCCAACCCTCCCAGAGTGGACAATGGCCTTTGGCCTTCCTCCTGTCATCCTCCTTCAGTGAATGAGCTTAGACTCATGAGCAAACGGGCCCTAGGGTAGGGAGCCAGGCCTCCAGGGTCCAGCGCTGGCCTCTGGGTGTGGTGAGGCCTAGTCTGGCAGACAGTTCTAGGACCCTGGGGTCTGGACATCACTCACCAAGGGGGGTCAGGTATGGGGGTAGGGGTGCCAGGGGAGGCAGTTTTCACGCAAGGCATGCTGGGCCCCCTTGGCGGGTGGGTGGGGGGGAACAAAGCTGGCATCGAGGCCTCAGCTAAAATTAGCTGCTTCCCTGCGCGGGAGCGAGCATGCCTGCCAGCCGCCCAGATCGCCGCTGCCTCGGCAGGCCATCTGTCGCCACTTTTTTTGCTAAGTCCCCCAGGGCCCCCTAGCTCTAGCCACCCCCAGGGGCTAGAGGGACTCTGCTTTGAGAATGTCACTGAAGAGAGTTCTGGCCTTTGCTGCCTGTAGTCCGGCTGTGTGACCTCAGGCTAGGTCTGTCCCTCTCTGGACTAACTTCCACACAGAAAGGGGGCCCTTGAACATTGCAATCTCACGTCCTTTCGTCCAGGGTCGCAGGTACTCCTGTGGGGCAGGGGGCTAGGGTGTTTTCTACTTCCCTTTGAGCTGTTGCTCTAATCCAAGGTTCTATGGTAGTCCAAGTGAGGCAGAGGGTAAAGGTGAGGAGGAGGACAGACTTGCCACGTGGGAAGCCAGGCAGTGGAAGCCAGGGTTCCGTTGACACCGGGCTAGCCTGTGCCTTTAGGGGCTCCAGCTCCTCAGTTACTGGCCTCTCCTTTTTCATACACTTAGGCCCCGTGGTCTTGCGAGGCCAGCTTTACAGATGGGGAAACTGGGATGCAAGAAGATGAGGGTCCTTGAGGAAGAAGCAGTGGGAGGGGCACCCATGGCCCCCTCCCCTCTTCTACAGCTGCTTTCTGACCCCAGTACTTCCTTGGCCCCTTTTCTTTTCCCCAAGCCAAAGAGGCTGAGCTGCTGCTCCAAGGTCACCCAACTTGGCCTGGGAGGAGGGTAGACTTGAACCCGGGCCTCTTGGCTCCTAGCCTTCCTCACCCTCTGGCCAGCAGGCTGGGCTTGTTCCCCGAGTGAGTCATGCTCCTGGACTTTGGCCTCTTTGTCCCTATCCCTAGTTCTGTGGCCTGAAGTGTGGTGAGGGGGGCTTTATAAGGAAGAGGACAACCTGCCCAGCAAAAGGGAGCTCAGGCTACTGTCCAACCCCTTCCTTGGGTTCATTAGGAACGAAAATGGGAGCTTGGGAAGGTGAGCCGCCCATGCTGTCTGTGTGCTGGGCCAGCTTCCTTCCCAATGCTCCGCTCTCAGCACCTCGCTGCCTAGCTGCTGGGTTACCCAGGCAGGAAGCCACAGTGCCTTCCCTCCTGGTGTCCAGGGAACAAGGTCACACCCAGAGCCCTGTGTGCCTCCACCTCCTCCTGGGGCCAAGAAGCGTTTGTCACTGGGGCAACGTGTGGCTGTGCCTGGTTCTAGCATTGCTGGGGTGACATTCATGCCCTGTGAGCTGTGACGCTTCTGCAGGCAGAGGACAGACAGTCCCACCGGGGCTGGTGACAATGCTGGAGGAGGGATGTGGGTGGGCTGTCACTTGTCCAAAACAGGCAGAGGTGGCATGGCATGTCTAGATGGAGGGTACTCAGGAGGACAAGGTTGTGTCCCTGCCTCATACTTTGGTGGGTGGAAGAGACTTGTCCCATGGCAGGGGCTATTTTGGTTCACTGTGTAACAGGTTTTTTGTACATCCCACATCCTGTCAATGGGTAAGAGGTGCCTAGTTAGGTAAGTTATGCTGTGACAACTGGATAGCCACCTTGTGCCATCTGGGGGTATCAGATAAGACCATGTCACATTTTCAAGGAAGCAACAGGTTGTGTGCTTAGCTACTCCTGGGTTGTCAGTGGCGGTATGCCTGTCTCTGGCTGTTGTGGGGAGTGGCATCCGTGATTACCTCATGCCGTTGGGATGTTGTCAGTGAGTCAGGGGCTTGTCTCTCTCCCTGAAGAGACAACATACTACCCTGTGGTATGGGGCTGGCAGTTGGTGGGACTTCCCCTTGCAGACCACAGGGCCCCCCAAAAGGCTGGCCAGAGGAAATGCTTGTGGCCCTAAGCACAGACAAATAAGAGGTTGGGGGGGGTCTTAGTGACGCATGTCCTACCTTCTGACCCGAGTGCCAGCCCTTGGGACTGTGTCCCAGGAGAAAGGACCCAGTGTTTTTCAGATGGTGTGGGAAGGGGCCTCTGGGGCCTAGGCAGGTGTGTGACTGAGGAGGTGGCACACCAGCCAGGGTTTGCATGAGGGCTGTGTCCCCATGGGCCTAGGGACCCTGTTGCCTGCCTCTTCTGCCCCTGAAACTGTTAAACTAATTAAGGCTGTGGAGCTGCAGGATTAATCGGGGCAGCTCACGCGGGCTGGGGCTCAGGTAGTCGATTAGTGCGCCGCGGAGGATATTGGATTTCTGAACCGCAAGTCAGCACTATTCGGGTGTGTTATCTCTGAGGCTTGAGGGTCAGCGGGCGGGAGGCTCAGGCACAGGCTGCCCCCACCTGCCACCCGCCTGGGCATCCACTTCCCTGCCCATGAGGCCCTCACATAACCCTTCCCACCCACCGTGTCCACCCCACCGCACTCTTTGGGCTTGTGTGGATTAGCATGGTCTCTGGTCTCCCCTCTCCACTGCCATCGGTGTCAGGCTGCCTTCCCTATACTGCAGTCCTCTCTGTGTTTTTCTTTGTCTCTGTATCTGCCTCTCTGTCTGGGGCCTAGTCCAGCCTACCTCCTTGTCCCTGTCCCGTTCCCCCCCCCTCACACCCCCCCTCCCGCCTCTGTTCACCTTTCTCTTTAACCGGCCCCTGTCTTCAGTCCTTGTCTCTCTGTGTCTCTTCCTCTGTGCCTCTGGTGCTTGCTAGAGAACTGCCCCCCCCCCTTTCTCCTTCTCTCTCTTGTGTGGTCTCTGCTAGTGTCTGCAACCAGAACAAATCTCCCCCAGCCAACACCCCCGAACAAGGAGGCCAAAGCAGTTAATAGGAAACATGTGATTCTGCCTTGCGCCTGGAGCACCGTGAAGGGAGCCTTAGTCCCAGCCCAACCCTGCTCCCCCTTGCCACGTTCCTCTGCCAGCTGCCCCCCCCCCACAGCCTGAACCCCACCACACAACTGCCCCCCAGCCTGAACGGGCACAGTTACATGCCCCCTAGTTGTTTATGGGGGGTGCCATTCATCAGCTGGGGAATATCAGAATATGGGGCTCTGAGGGCAGCTGCTCCTTAGGTCTCCTCAGCCCCCAGAGCCTGGCAGCCCCCATGCAGACTTGTCCTTCGTCCACCCACCATGCGTAGGAGAAGAGGGCCAAGGTTAGCTGAGCCATGGGACCAGTTAGTCACTGGGGTGGGGGGTGGGGTTCCAGGCCACCCAGATTCCCACCTTTGCTACCTTTCTGGGCCTCTAGGGAACTGTGGATGTAGGGGGCCTCCCCGGGGGCTTGGGAACTGCTAGGCTGTGTTTCTGTGCCCACCCAGCCGCAGGGAAAGGGGACCAGATCAGAGGGAGGTTCTGGCGGGTTGGAATTCTCCTTCTCTGCCTGTGGATAAATTGTCCCTAATCCAGGCTTGGGGAGTTGTGTGGCTCCTGCAGTGGGGGTGGGGAGGGGGGACACTCACACAGTCTGGAGATTGGAAGGGAGGGAGGAAAGAATCGCACATACGGCACACGCACAGCCTCACAAAGGCTTTCTCCCATGCACCCGCATGTACATGAGTTACAGAAAGGTGCCACACAAACACTGAGGTACCATTTTGCTGACAGGCACATAGTGTTGGCGCTGACACTCAGCTCCCCTGGCGCAGGCTTATAATGGGATAACACCAGGACTCTCCAACATACGCAAATACATGGTATGCACGGACTCACAATGGTCAGGTCATATAAATCCACACATGCAAAGACACGTCCACAGGCACATGCTGACCATGGCAAAACAAGCCCACAGGGACACTGTGACCAGTCGCTCCATTACACCATGACTCTGATAGCCCACAGAAAAGGCAGAGGTAGGAGGTAGGCATGCTGATCTGCAGTGACACCAGCGCCTACAGTCACAGGCCTGGAGATTGGAGACCTGCAGGGAACGCAGAGGAGAGGCCACCCGCCCCCACCCTGCTGCCAAACGCATCCAAAGGACTCTGAGGCAGGCAGGAGCTGGTCAGGCTTCTGACACAGTGAGATGCAGTGAGCCAGGCATACTCACAGCTGGGCACACCTGTCACAGGCTCAGCGGAAAAGACAGAGCTGAACAGAACCGAAACATAGATGGTGCGCACATCCGCAGGTCTAAGTGGAGACGCTTGATTCTTAGACACAGACATAGGCTCAGCTGGGACACCAAGCACTACAGATCAAACTCATGACCCCACACATGTAAACTGTTATTTGTTTATTTTTGTGTTGCTGGGAGTGGAACCCTTGCACTCCAGCAAGGGCTATTCCTCTGAGCTACATCTGAGTCCTCTGGCATGTACAGTCTTTTTAAAAGATCTTTAAAATTTATTATGTACATCCAGTGTTCAGCCTGCATGCAACGCCTTCAGGCCAAAAGAGGGCCCCAAATCTCTTTATGGATGGTTGTGAGCCATCATATGGTTGCTAGGAGTTGAACTCAGGACCTTGGAAGAGCAGCCAGTGCTCTTAACCTCTGAGCCATCTCTCCAGCCCCACATGTACAGTCTTAAGCATGTAGGTCCCCCGACACTGACATACAGAGATGCAGAGTAGGCCCAGCAACCCACAAATAGGTAATATGGCCGAACAGTCATAGTCACGCATTTTCACAGGCAGGGTCTCACATACATGCACATTCCCAGACAACCAGAGATCTATACCTTCTATGAGGTTTGGTTCTCAACTATGCCCCCACCCCACCCCCACCCCCACCCAGGCTTCAGTCCAGACAACTGGAGGCCAGCCAATGGGTGGGAAACGGGGGATGGTCCCTTAAGGCAAAGGCAGGCAGATCTCTGAGTTCAAGGCCAGCCTGGTCTACAGAGTGAGTTCCGGGACGGCCAGGGCTATACAGAGAAACCCTGTCTCGAGAAACCAAAAGGCAAAGGGCAAAAGAAACGAGGTGTAGCCAGTTGCTGCTGGAGGTGGGCCAGTGCTAGCTGCGTGTGCACCGTCATAGAAACGGGCACCCATCCCTGCCACTCAGAGTGGCCGCTCACACCCGCAGTCACCAGCCCCAGCTTCCCTGGAGCCTTCCCTCTTGTGCATAAGGTGTATGTAACTCCTTTCCTAGGGATGAGAGAAGTTGAGAATCATAAAGGATAACAGGATAAGGGAATTGAGCCAAGGCCAAGCAACTTTAAAAAATTTTTTAAAAAGATTTATTTATTTATTATTGTGTATGCAGTGCTCTGCCTGCATGTACACCTGCAAGCCAGAAGAAGGCATCAGATCACGTTATAGATGGTTGTGAGCCGCCATGTGGTTGCTGGGAATTGAACTCATGACCTCTGGAAGAGCAGTCAGTGCTCTTAACTGCTGAGCCATCTCTCAAAGCCTGTAACTTTTTAAAAAATTAATTCTTATTTCATGTGCATTGGCACTTTGCCTGCGTGTGTATCTGTGTGAGGGTATCAGATCATGGAGTTATAGACAGTTGGGAGCTGCCATGTGGGTCCTGGGGCTTGAACCCGGGTCCTCAGGAAGAGCAGTCAGTGCCCTTAACCATTGAGCCATCTCTCCAGCCCCAATAATTAAATATTTAAAGAATTAAGAGAAAAGTGGAAAGGTATGTAGGTACTCAGTTTTGCAGTGGGATGAAGTCAGAGCCGGGCTCATGTCTGTGTGTCCTGCTGCCCTCACTTGCCCTTGGTCCGCTTCATCCAGCACCAACGCTTTCCCTTGATACGATGCTGTTTGCTTCTACAGATGGGAGCTTGCCTGGTCGTCTACCCATCGGCCTGGACCCCAGAGCCAACCCAGCTGAGTGCGTGCAGAGGGTCCCAGGTGAGGGGCACTTCGCTGGCCTCTGCAGAGACCACCCTGGAGAAGCTGATGCTGTTGGAGACAGACCTTTCCTGCTGAGCCAGGCCTCTGGTCAAGCCTGCTCAGGTAACTGAGAGAGTCGGGCCTGGGCCTAGGCCAGTGTGACGGGGATCATCTCTTAGCTTAAGTAAAAGAAAGAAAGAAAAGAGACTCTTTAAGTCAAGAAACATTAATCTAGCCTATTGGAACCCTTCATTATCCAGAAAGGAGAAATGGAGGCTTGTGGACACACAGCGCGTCCCTTAGCCTCCTACCTCCGAGCCCAAGGACTCTTCGCTATGCCTTGATGACCTGAGAGAACTGGGAGGAGAAACCCAGGATTCAGGGTAGAGGTAGTTGCTAGAGTGCCTGCTATGTGCAGCTGACCCCCCCACACCCCACACCTCTCAACCAGCATCTGTGGAAGCACAGAGCAGGGAGGCCAGTGTGAGGTACTTACTGGGAATGCATACCCAGCAGCTGACAAGGGGGCAGGGCAATGGTAAGACCCATCTTTCTCATAGCCCAGGTTAGCCCACCTAGGCTCCCAGCCACAGAGGCCAGGTGGGGCTGCCCTGCCCTATAAAGGCAGCTCCCAGAACTGACACATGAAGCCTCAGGCTCCAGGAAGCTCCTTAAGAGTTTAGCCTGCTGGGAACCCCACCCAACTTCCAAAGGAGCATTCCTGAGGTCTGTATGGGGGTTGGGCCTCCAGGGATGGGAAGGGTGGGGAAGCAGGGCTGTGGGAGGATGCGAGGCTGTACATGTGCTGGTACTGGTTTTGTGTGCAAGCAGGTGTATAGGGCTCTCTGTCCTTAGTGCTCAGGCCTGTGTCTGCAAGAGTTATGTAAGTGGCCTAGGCTGGGGGGGGGGGGGGATAGGCAAGGGAGAGTTTCCCGGGCCACATGTGGTAGGCTGAAGTGGTGACTGTGCTGGGTGTGGATCCTATGCAGGTGTATACGGGGCTGTTTCTGCCACACATAGTACTGCTGGACCAGGATTCAGATACCCTTGAGTGGGTTTGGTTTGTGTTCAGGGTTCTGGGTGCAATGTGAGGTGGCATGTGCTCTTGGCTCCCTTTGTGCCTCGGAGGTGGGCTGGGCAAGACTTGGGCTGAGCTGGGCTCAGCAGTGCCCAGCCTTGTGGCCAAACTGCTGAAGTCACTTCCTCTCCAACAGTGACTTTCCAGGGGGAGGAGTTCTTCCGACCTGGTCGGCAGTGAGGGGCGGAGCAGAACTGGCTCTCTCTGGGGAGGGACGTGGGCTGGGGCGGGAGAGAGGTGGGAGGAGGTGCTAGTGGTACTGGAGGAGGGAGTCCTCTGGGAGACAGAAGGAAAGACAAGGACAGGAGTCTGGAAGGGCCAAGGGCAGGAGGGGATGGGGGTGGAGTGGGGCGGGAAGCACAGTCCCTGGGTGACCTCGGAGGGAGGAAGGGAGGGCTGCCAATGGGGTGACCCTCGGGTCCAGTGAGAGCTGGCAGTAGCGCCTACACACCTGGCACCCAGGGCAAGGGGCTGGCAGGGGGCGGTTCAGGAACAGACCTGCTTGCCAGGTGCCCCACTCTGGACAGGAAGAGGGTGGGTGGGGGCTGCACAAAGGAGCTCTGTGTGACTGGGGATAGGGTGGGGTGGGGTATGCTGTACTGTTCTGGGGTATGGGGGGGAGCTGATGGCCCAGGGGGCGGGGTAGGACCAGCTCCCCTTGGGGCATCGGTGGCTCCAAGGGGACACCTAGTGGTCAGGGAAGGTAGTGCATCTGGATGCCAGATGGAAGCTGTGGAGAAGATAAGTTAGAAGGGGTAGTTGAGATAGGTTAGGCAGGCTAGGCCCGGTCTCTGGATGGTGAAGCAGTTTGGTTTAGAGGATCCCTACAAAACCAAATTTACACAGCAGCAAAAACACCGAATGGCATGGCTGGGTGTCCTTAAGGGCATAGCTAAGCCTCTCTCTGCTCACATTTAAATGCGAAATAAGTGTCTGGTTCCTTGTTTTGTTATGATCTGGGGCTGGAATCACGAATCTCCTTGTTAGAAGATCTGCAGGTCGGGTGGGCCCAAGGGGCTAAAAGAAGGAAGGGAAGACCAAGAGGGTGATTGATACCAAGTTCCTGAGAGAAAGAAGGATGGCTGATCCTATCCTGGGAGGTAAAAAGCCTTAGTGGAGAAGATCGGTCCTGAGTAAGGTTTCAGAACAGCAACATTTCCGACTGCTAGGAGGCCTCGGACATCCTTGGGCCTTCACACCCGCTGAGGGAAATGGGAGGGAGAGTGCATGCAGCCTGGAGAGAGGGTCATGAGGCCGGAAGTGAGAGCTGGGCTGGCAGCTTGGCTCCCCTGGGGAGGTTAGGGGTGGGGGAGGGGGAGGAGGGATGGGGTGGGGTGGTCACAGCCACAGCGAGGAGGGTGGGGCTGGGGATCAAGGATGTGGGCTGGCGCTTCCCGGCACTCTGCTCTGCAGGTTGGGGCCCCCCTCCTAGCCAGCTGGTGTCCCTGTGGGCAAGCTCAGACACTGACCCAGGAGCAGAAAAAGCAGACAGAGGACCCTTTTGACTTTTCATTCACAGACTTGGGCTAGATGGTACCTTTGAGAAGAGGCCAAGAGAAAGGCTGCCTGTTGGGGTGTGGTGGGGAAGGGAGCCAACTGCTTCCCTCAGATCCTGAAGGCTGCAAAAGAGCAGTGGACAGTCAGGAGGACGTGGCCAAAGGTCTTCATGGGTGGGTGGAGCAGAAGCAACCTCTGGAGAGGAGGTTTGTCTCTTTTGCCAAGATCACACCCTCGGGCCCCAAGTGGGAGGTCTCTAAGAGCAGGAAGGTCTGGCCAGCCCCACCCACAGTGAGGGAGGAACGAGCTTCTGGTCCCATGTCTTCAAAAGCCAGGTCAAGCCTCGTGCTAGAATCTGAGCTCTGAGGCAGGGTCTTACTATATAGCCCCAACTGGCCTGGAGCTCGCTCTGGAGGCTAGGCTGGACTGGAACTCACAGATCTGCCTGCCTCCCAAATGTGCACCCTTGCCTGGTTGCTTCCACACTCTGAAGGTGTTCTCGTTAGGTGTGGAGGTGCATAATTGTGTTGTCAGCACTGGCAGAGGCAGGAGGATAGCTGCAAGTTTGAGGTCACCTTGGTATACATAGTGATTTCTAGGCCAACCACAACTATGAGTAAAACCTTGTCTCCCAAAAAGAAGGGGGGGGGCGCTGCAAATGTAGCCAAGTTGGTAGAATATTTGCCTACCCTGCACAAAGCTCTGGGTGTGGTGGTATACCCTGTGATCTTATTAGGGAGGTGGAGTCAGGAAGATTAGAAGTTCAAGGCTGCCCTTGGCTGCACAGCTGCCTCTTAGACCGTCATGGTGCACTGAGGGGGTTCCGCCGCGGGCATGTGTATGTGGGGGAGGGGGAGAGAGAAAGGAACCCTGCTGAGCTGGAATGGGTACAGGTCCACAGCTCAGCCTGGGAAAAAGCAGAGCCTTGAGGTAGCAGGTACAGGGGTGCCACAAGGATGAGGGCAGGGACAGTGGACAAAAATGAAAACTGACTTGGATGCACAACAGAAGGTTCCTTCGTGTGTCACTTGTGGCCTCAAGTAAAGCCTCCTAACTTCCCCTCATCTCAGTCTCCTCGTCTGTAAAATGGAACTAGAGCACAGGGTGCCCACTGGGGGCGGGGCAGATCAAAGGGCGACGGACAGACAGCTTCCCAGATGTCCCTCAGATGTGTGAGTCAGGCCCTCCGGGACCAGGGCCTGGGTATCTGGAGTGTTACACAGCTCCTCCTCTCCCGAGCTCAGGGTTGGGAAGCCAGTGGCTTAGATAATCTCAGCGTTTCTCCCAGCCTTAAATTAGACCACAGCACTAGAAGGGGCCTCTCCAGAAGAGTTGCTAAAGGAGTGCCACAGGCGCTGAGGAGAGTGGAAAGAGGCTGTGGCTTCTGCGCAGCTGTGCGGCTTCAGGCGAGTTTCACAAGGGCCCTGGGCCTGCGTGCTCTGGAGCGCCGGGATAATAAACCATGCCTGCCTCCCAGGTTGCTGTGAGGACTCGGTGGGTCATGTGTGTGGACCACTCCTGTGGGCTACCTTCCTTTCCAGATGTCGAGAGGCGCGCCTACCTGGTGGTGCTTAGAACCGTTAGTGGGCTGCATATTGCTACCTGCTGTAGGGACTCACATGAATGTCCTTTCCCACAAGGTCCTCTCCCTGAGTCGGCCCTGTGTTCTCCACTGTGGGCCAACACTAGGCAATATGGCAACCTGTCCATAGAGCATAAGCCCTAAAGATGCAGCTCCAGGTCAGCACCAAACACTGGGCAGTGGGCAGTCCCAGCTCTCTGAGGTCCTGGTTCCTGCTCAGGCCTGAGCCCGCCTAGACCCGAGTCCCAGCTCAGAGACAGCTCCGTAAATATTTGTGTAGCATCCATAGCCCAGGCTCTGGGGTCACAGGATACATCAGTAAACAAGACAGATGTGATCCCTGCCCCTGAAGAGCCCACGCTCTCAAGGGAGACACACTAAATGGCTAGTCACACAAGTAATTGATTACAGTTGTGAAAAATACTATGAAGGTGAAGTAGATAGCGCTTCTGAGAGGACAGACAGGCCGGACTGAAGGCAGGAAGTAAGGTAGACCTTCAGAGACTCTGATGAAGGCGGAAGCGGGCAAGGCAATGTCCGTGTCTACATTCTTGTCACTGTTTCTCCCTCAGCATCCTTCTTGGGTCTAGTAGAGAATAAGAAAAACTTCATGAGGGCCAGATATGGTGGCGCACCCCCCTGTCCACTGCCCTGTTTGAAAAAGGGAGCTTGATCAGATGGCTCATCGGTTAGCAAGTTTAGTCCTCAAAGAGAAAACTGATTATCTCTGCAAGTTGTTCTCTGTCCTTCGCGCACACACAAGCGTGTATGTACACACAGACATGCACATGCGCACACACGCACACGATTAAAATGTAATAACAGCTGAAGAGATGGCTCAGCAGTTAAGAGCACTGACTGCTCTTGGCAGAGGATCCAGGTCCAGTTCCCAGCACCCACATGATGCCTCACAACTGTCTCTAACTCCAGTTCCAGGAGAGCCACTGTTCTCTTCTGACCTCTGTGGGCACCAGGATATGCACAACACTCAGACACAAAAAAGTAAGCTTTAAAAAATGTAGGGGGGGGGGGCTGGAGAGATGGCTCAGCGGCTAAGAGCACTGACTGCTCTTCCAGAGGTCATGAGTTCAATTCCCAGCAACCACATGGTGGCTCACAATCATCTATAATGTGATCTGATACCCTCCTCCGGCCTGCAGGTGTACATGTAGGCAGAGCTCTGTATACATAATAATAAATAAATAAATCTTTAAAAAAAAAAAAAAATGTGGGGGGGGGGGAGGAATGGGAGGATACAAGGGATGGGATAAACATTGAGATGTAACAAGAATAAATTAATAAAAAAATAAAAAATAAAAAATGTAATAAACGCCGGGTGGCAGTGGCGCAGGCCTTTAATCCCAGCACTCCGGAGGCGGAGGCTGTGAGTTCGAGGCCAGCCTGATCTACAAAGCAAGTCCAGGACAGTCAAGGTTACACAGAGAAACCCTGTCTTGAAAAACAAACAAAATTTAAACTCCCTAGGCAAACAACAAAACAGATGTCTTTTTGGACACTTGTGGGGAGCATGCGCTGTCACAGATGTGGGGAGCTTCGTTCAGCAGGGGACAGGGCAGATAGGCTTGCATCATGGTACTTTGAACCTTTATGGGATGGTTTCTTTAAAAATGAGCAGGATAATTGATTTGTGTGTGGCAGGGAAGGTTAGACAAGATGACGCATTAAAGTACTTGGCCCAGCGTTGGCAGTAAAGTGTCCCCAAAGTACCGGTTTTTGTTGTCAGCTTCCTGGTGGCTCCTGGACCCTTGAGCCCAGGTATTCTTTTCGATTTTCTTTGCAGCTCTTAGTCCACTGATTTGGTTTTCCGAGACAGGGTTTCTCTGTGTAGCCTTGGCTGTCCTAGACTCGCTTTGTAGACCAGGCTGGCCTTGGAACTCACAGCGAGCCACCTGCCTCTGCCTCCCGAGTTGTGGGATTAAAAGCGTGCGCCACTACTGCACCCAGCTAGTCCACTAATGAATTAAGTCACTTAGGATTATCTGTTCAATGTCTGGCTACCCAGGCCCTGTGCAAAGTAAGACATTCCGTAAATAATGAACATGTGAGTGAGTGCATGTCTGAGCCTCCATACCTTCATTTGCAAAATGAAAAGGGTTGTTAATAGCCCCTACCTCGCAGAGTTGCTATGAAGGATTTAATGACGCAATGCCCGGACGGCTCCCAGCCCAGTGCCTGGCAATGCGTTACGTGCTCACTAACCCTGAGCTGCGGTGGTCCTTTCTAGGTGCTGTCCACGCCCCAAGGCCTGGGCTCAGGCCGAAGTCGCCCCACAACACCCCTAGCTGACAGCCAGCGACTGGCAGAGTCCCCCAGCACGGGGCACCTCTGTTTACCAGGTCAGACAGAAGGGAGCACAAAGGGAGCTGGGGTGGCATGTCGAGTTGGATGGGGCTGTGTGTGGGCAGCAGGGGTTGAGTGTGGAGAATTGAGCCCTGTTCATGTCTTGCTGCCCACAGAGATATCCAGTGTGACAGCCCAGGCGGCAGAGCCGAGGGTGAGTGCAGCTTGGGGACCCGCTACTAGACCTCCCAGCATGGGAATCCTGTCCTCTCCAATCCCTGATCCCAAAGCCTATAGGAGAGGGTCATTGGCTCCTGTGTGGCTCGGGGCCCATGAGGAGTTCGCTGTGTACACATGACGGAAGACTTGCAAGGCGTTTTGGGCTTGGGCCATACGCTGGAACGGATAGGGGAAATGGAATGGTGGGGAAAGGCCAAGGGGCTCATTAGGATGTTGGAAACTGAAATTTACGGATGCTCAGTGAAGAACTTCTTACCTCTCCTTCCCTGGCAGGTTCTGGTCCCGGCTTCTCGCACCCTCATGTCAGCCCCGGCCCCGCCCGGTGGCCCGAGGAGGACAAGGTCAGGATGCGTGTGAAGCCTCAGGGCCTGGTGGTGACTTCCAGTGCCGTGTGCAGCTCTCCTGACTACCTCCGAGAGCCCAAGTACTACCCCGGAGGCCCCCCAACCCCCCGGCCCTTACTTCCCACCCGGCCCCCTGCCAGCCCACCTGACAAGGCCTTTTCCACTCATACCTTCTCTGAGAACCCACGCCCGCCCCCACGTCGGGACCCCAGCACCCGGCGTCTGCCTGTCCTTGCCAAAGGAGACGACCTGCTACCCCCTCGGGCAGCCCGGCCTGTCTCTCAGGCCCACTGTCCCACACCGACTCCAGATAGCAACTCCCTCCGCCACTGGGACAACGGGCGCGTGAACCTCCGTCCAGTGGTGCAGCTGATTGACATCATGAAGGACCTGACGCGGCTGTCCCAGGACCTGCAGCACAGCGGTGTGCATCTGGACTGTGGCGGGCTACGGCTGAGCCGCCCACCTGCTCCACCGCCTGGGGATCTGCAGTACAGCTTCTTCTCCTCACCCAGCCTGGCCAACAGCATCCGGAGCCCCGAGGAACGTGCCACCCCTCACGCCAAGTCAGAGAGGCCAAGCCACCCCCTCTATGAACCTGAGCCCGAGCCCAGGGATAGTCCACAGCCCGGCCAAGGCCATGGTCCTGGAGCCACGGCCACGGCCACTGCTCTGCCCCCTGAGTCCGAACCAGACGGGCCTGATTACTCTGAGCTAGCAGATGCTGATATCCTCAGTGAACTGGCCTCGCTTACTTGCCCTGAGGCCCAGCTCCTGGAGGCTCAATCCCTTGAGCCACCATCACCACAGCCTGAACCGCAGCTCCTGGACCCCCAGCCCCGCTTCCTAGACCCACAGGCACTAGAGCCTCTAGGGGAAGGTTTGGAGCTACCACCCCTGCAGCCTCTTGCTGATCCTCTGGGGCTGCCAAGCCTGGCTCTGCAGGCCCTCGACACCTTACCTGACTCCTTGGAATCTCAGCTCCTTGACCCCCAGGCCCTTGACCCCCTGCCCAAGCTGCTGGATGTCCCCGGTCGGCGTCTAGAGCCCCAGCAGTCCTTGGGGCACTGCCAGCTGGCAGAGCCCTTACGCCTGGACTTGTGCTCATCTCACGGCCCCCCTGGGCCAGAGGGCCACCCTAAGTACGCCTTGAGACGCACTGATAGGCCAAAGATCCTGTGTCGCAGGCGGAAAGCCGGAAGGGGGCGGAAGGCAGATTCGGGACCCGAGGGTCGTCTGCTTCCCCTGCCTATACCTACAGGGCTGGCTGCTGCCCTGGCTGAGCCACCGCCGCTGCCGCCGCCTCCCCCACCTCCTGCTCTGTCGGGCCCGGGCCCTGTTCCTGAGCTGGAGCCAGAGCCTTCTCAGACCCCAGTGGTCCCCACCCGCAAAGGCAAATGCAGGGGTGTGCGTCGTATGGTGGTGAAGATGGCCAAGATCCCCGTGTCCCTGGGGCGGAGGAACAAGACCACCTACAAAGTTTCTTCCTTGAGTAGCAGTCTGAGTGTGGAGGGCAAGGAGCTGGGCTTGCGGGTGTCGTCTGAGCCCACCCCGCTGCTGAAGATGAAAAACAATGGCCGCAATGTGGTGGTGGTCTTCCCACCCGGTGAGATGCCCATTATTCTCAAGCGGAAGCGCGGCCGCCCACCTAAGAACCTGCTGCTGGGTCCCGGCAAGCCAAAAGAGCCGGCAGTGGTAGCTGCTGAGGCTGCTACTGTGACTGCGGCCACCATGGCCATGCCAGAGGTGAAGAAACGGCGGCGACGGAAACAAAAGCTGGCGTCCCCGCAGCCGTCCTACGCAGCAGATGCCAATGACAGTAAGGCGGAGTACTCTGATGTCCTTGCCAAGCTGGCCTTTTTGAACCGCCAGAGCCAGTGTGCTGGGCGGTGCTCACCACCCCGCTGCTGGACACCCAGTGAGCCTGAGTCGGTACACCAGGCCCCAGACACCCAGAGCATCTCCCACTTCCTGCATCGAGTGCAGGGCTTCCGGAGGCGAGGAGGCAAAACTGGAGGCTTTGGAGGCAGGGGTGGAGGCCATGCGGCCAAGGCGGCCCGCTGTTCTTTTAGTGACTTCTTTGAGGGCATTGGCAAGAAAAAGAAGGTAGTAGCAGTAGCAGCGACCGGAGTCGTGGGTCCTGGCCTCACGGAGTTGGGGCACCCGCGCAAAAGGGGCCGAGGGGAGGTAGATGCTGTGACCGGCAAACCCAAGCGCAAGAGGCGGTCCCGAAAGAATGGGACTCTGTTCCCAGAGCAGGTGCCTAGCGGCCCCGGCTTTGGGGAGCCAGGTGCTGAGTGGGCTGGGGACAAGGGTGGTGGCTGGGCCCCTCACCATGGGCACCCAGGAGGACAAGCTGGCCGAAACTGTGGGTTCCAGGGGGCTGAGGCCAGGGCTTTTGCCTCCACTGGGCTGGAGAGTGGGGCTTCTGGCCGTGGCAGTTACTATGCAGGTGCACCCTCGGGCCAGACGGAACTCAGCCAGGAGCGCCAAAACCTCTTCACTGGCTATTTTCGCTCCCTGCTTGACTCGGATGACTCCTCTGACCTTTTGGACTTTGCCCTCTCAGCCTCTCGCCCAGAGTCCAGGAAGGCATCAGGCACCTATGCAGGGCCTCCCTCCAGTGCGCTGCCTGCTCAGCGGGGTCTTGCCACCTTCCCGAGCCGGGGAGCCAAGGCTAGCCCAGTGGCAGTGGGCAGCAGTGGAGCTGGAGCGGACCCCTCCTTCCAGCCTGTCCTACCTTCCCGTCAGACCTTTCCACCGGGACGGGCAACAAGCTACGGAATAACCCCTGCCGCTTCAGAATGCCGGGCAACTGAGGCCTACCCAAAGCTGGCTCCCCCTCCTTCAGCCGTAGCCCGCTCACCCACAACCCACCCGCCTGCCAACACCTACCCACCTCAGTATGGTGGCTATGGGGCAGGACAAAGCGTGTTCGCCCCAGCGAAGCCGTTTTCAGGCCAAGACTGCGCTAACAGCAAGGACTGCAGCTTTGCCTATGGCAGCGGCAACAGCCTTCCCGCCTCACCCAGCAGCGCCCACAGTGCTGGCTATGCCCCACCACCTACTGGGGGGCCCTGCTTACCACCCAGCAAGGCTTCCTTCTTCAACAGCTCTGAGGGGGGCCCCTTCTCTGGGTCAGCCCCCACACCCTTGCGCTGTGACAGTCGAGCCAGTACTGTCTCACCCGGTGGCTACATGGTGCCCAAGGGTACCACAGCTTCTGCGGCCTCCTCCTCTTCCTCCTCTTTTCAGCCCTCGCCTGAGAACTGTCGGCAGTTTGTGGGGGCTTCTCAGTGGCCTTTCCGGCAGGGGTATGGAGGCCTGGACTGGGCCTCAGAGGCCTTCAGTCAGCTCTACAATCCCAGTTTTGACTGCCACGTCAGCGAGCCCAATGTAATCTTGGACATCTCAAACTACACGCCGCAGAAGGTGAAGCAGCAGACCGCCGTGTCCGAGACCTTCTCCGAGTCGTCCTCTGACAGCACCCAGTTCAATCAGCCTGTTGGTGGTGGTGGTTTTAGGCGTGCCAACAGCGAGGCCTCGAGCAGCGAGGGCCAGTCAAGCTTGTCCAGCCTGGAGAAGCTCATGATGGACTGGAACGAAGCATCGTCTGCTCCAGGCTACAACTGGAACCAGAGTGTCCTCTTTCAGAGTAGCTCCAAGCCTGGCCGTGGACGGCGGAAGAAAGTGGACCTGTTTGAGGCCTCACATCTGGGCTTTTCAACATCTGCCTCGGCCACTGCCTCTGGCTACCCGTCCAAACGGAGCACTGGGCCCCGGCAGCCTCGGGGTGGCCGGGGTAGTGGGGCCTGCTCAGCCAAGAAGGAGCGAGGTGGTACAGCGGCCAAAGCCAAGTTCATCCCTAAGCCACAGCCAGTTAACCCACTGTTCCAGGACAGCCCAGACCTTGGCCTGGACTACTACAGTGGGGACAGCAGCATGTCACCACTGCCCTCCCAGTCAAGAGCCTTTGGTGTGGGAGAACGAGATCCCTGTGACTTCATGGGGCCCTACTCCATGAATCCATCTACACCCTCTGACGGCACTTTTGGTCAAGGCTTCCACTGTGACTCTCCCAGCCTGGGCGGCCCCGAGCTGGACGGCAAGCATTTCCCACCGCTGGCCCACCCACCCACAGTGTTTGACGCTGGCCTGCAGAAGGCATACTCACCCACCTGCTCGCCCACACTCGGCTTCAAGGAAGAGCTGCGGCCACCACCTACAAAGCTGACTGCCTGTGAGCCCCTCAAGCATGGTCTTCAGGGGGCTAGCCTGAGTCATGCTGCTGCAGCCCAGGCCCACCTGAGCTGCCGGGACCTGCCGCTGGGCCAGCCACACTATGATTCCCCTAGTTGCAAGGGTTCAGCCTATTGGTACCCACCAGGGTCAGCTGCCCGTAGCCCACCCTATGAAGGCAAGGTGGGTTCAGGGCTGCTGGCTGACTTCCTGGGCAGGACGGAGGCTGTCTGCCTCAGTGCCCCTCACCTGGCTAGCCCACCAGCCACACCCAAGGCCGACAAAGAGCCACTGGAGATGGCCCGGCCGCCGGGTCCACCCCGTGGCCCTGCTGCAGCCACTGCTGGCTATGGCTGCCCACTCCTTAGTGACTTAACCCTGTCCCCTGTGCCGAGGGACTCGCTGCTGCCCCTGCAGGACACTGCCTACAGGTATCCAGGCTTTATGCCGCAGGCACATCCTGGCCTGGGTGGGGGCCCTAAGAGTGGCTTCCTGGGGCCCATGGCGGAACCTCACCCCGAGGACACATTCACCGTCACCTCCCTGTAGTACCAACTGAAGTGCCGGCTGGACCACGAGGTTTTGTTCCTGGGTGAGTCTGGGGATGTGGGTGCAGAGGGTAGAAGCCTGAGGCATGGCAGGGAGGGTAAGAACGCTTAACCTTTGGTTAGGGGGAGAACTGTAAGGATGAGAAAACATGCTTAGGGATTCGCCATCAGGAAAGAAGGAAGGACTCAAGCTTAGTCTGGAAGCGATGAGGTACTCGTGTGGGAAACCTAACAGAACGTTCAGAAGTCCTGGTCATCGGCAGTGTGGGACCATAGATTGGGTGAGACCGGGCATTTATTATCCTTGTTCATGCTAGGCCCAGACAAGAAACACCACTTACCTCTTATGAGGAGGGACATTTGCCTCACCCTTGGATGAGAAAAAGAAAGGGCCTGTCATCCACTCAGGGTTGTACAGGCTCCTTTGCCTCGGTCATGTGCTTTTTCAAGAACTTTACAAAGTGGCCAATAGGACTCTCTCTTGGCCTCTTACCCTCAGAGGCCTGCATTTCTTTCCTTCTTTCTTTCTTTCTTTCTTTCTTTCTTTCTTTCTTTCTTTCTTTCTCATGACAGGGTCTCACTGTATAGCCCGGGCTGGCCTCATACTCACCCACCTATGCCCTCTGAGTGCTGGGATTGATTAAAGGTGTGTACCACCCACCTACCACCAGCCCCTCTGCCCCTCTGCTAATGTTGGTTCAGTGTGGCCAGGCCTATGCAGAGCAAAGATCCAGCTGTGAAAAGCATTGCCATCTCTGCCCAGGAGACTTAACAGCCATGGGTCTGTCTAGGTAGAGAAGCCAGTCCCTTTCCTCAAGCCAAATGCATCTCCAGAGTTCAACTAAATATTCCGAGATGTTTTGCCATTATTTCTTACAGGTGCAGTGCCTTCATGGTTAGTATCGTCAGGAAAATAAAAGGCAGAAAATAGGTCGGGCAGTGGTGGCGCACACCTTTAATCCCAGCACTCAGGAGGCAGAGGCAGGCTCAGTTCGAGGCCAGCCGAGTCTATAGAGTTAGTTTCAGGACAGCCAAGACTACAAAGAGAAACCCAGTCTTGAAAAACAAAAAGAAAGAAAGAAAATCAAAAAATGTTCCCAAATAACTGGAGAATAGTAGGGCTGAAAGAATTATCTTCCTGAAGGAGAGTTTATGTCAGAATCCAGCCACAACTGGACCCACTCTGGGGCAAGAGGTCTCACACAGGATGGGCCTGATGTGGCCGTTGGCATTGGAGTAGCTGAGAGCCTGACTGAACCCCTCACTCCTCAGCCTCGCTGCCCCAAAGCCTCCTGGGTGTTTTGCTTCCTGTCATCCCTGCTCTGGAGAGGCCATTCGAGGCAAGGGTGACTCAGGATCCTGAAGTAAAATCAGTGGAAACTTATGACCCCCCCCCCACTTTGCCGAACCCCCAACTGCCCTGGTGCCTGAGGTTGGCAAAGAGCCATTCTTGAGAGCCAAGAGGCCCTGGGGAACACCAGTCCCTGTCTGGCCACTAGCTTGCTACATGCCTTTAAGCTTTTGCCCTTTCCGGCCTCTGTTTCCCCATCTGTTTGAGAAAATTGGCTTTGGTAATCACTTAGCTTCCCACATATCTGCATGGCAGAGACGATGGCTCAAACTTTTTTTTTTTTTTTTTTTTTTTTTTTGGCAGTGTTTTTTCCTTCCCAGTGAAGCCAGGCCAAGATCAAAATGGCCTTGCATTCCCCATGCATCTCTCTCCTGCAAGCAGCAGGGCTGCAGATCTGAAGCAAGCCAGGGAGAAGCTGCTTAGGGTTTAAAATGTCAAACTCTTGATCCCTCTCACCAGAGGGGAGATGTCTCATGGATAATCCAGAAATGTGAAATAATCCCAAAACCGTTCCTCCCAGACTCTGGGATGGAAAATGAATGGGTGTGGGGGCTGGGCGCTTGAGCAGGTCACAGCTCAGCGCAGTGCATAATGGAACCGCCCAGCTAGGCCTGAGTGCAGGAGGAGCTGGGATGCCATCCAGCCCCACATTCTAGCCTGTTCCCCACCCAGCACTGGGAGTTTAGCAGCACTGTCCTCAACAGGGACACAGGCAGTCCCCAAGACATCTGTGCAGCAGCCCTACCACCACCATGTATCAGGCATTGGAAGCAGCACAGAGGCCCTCTGAGGATCGAGCACCTCCAGTTCAGAGGGAAGACAGTAAACACAGAGTGGCACAGAGCACCTGGTGGTTAGTGCCCGCCGTAGGAAGGATGGTGTAAGACCAGCTAGGAAGCTGGGAGGGCCCGCCACAGGATGCCCGAACCTTACAACTGCTGCCAGCAGGATGGAGGGGCTAGCTGGAAAATGGTGAGGAACGTTCTGGGCTGAGCAGTGTGGACAGTCTTGAGGTGGGGAGGGACTTGGCTCAGAAGAACTGGTGGATGAGAAGGCAGGAAAGCTAAGTGAGGGCCAGATAGCCAGGGCCAAGTCCTGCAAGGAGTTTGAAGCCTTCCAAGATATACAGGGAACTGTTGAAGATGGTGATGGTGGAACAGGGCAAGTGTTGAAAGAAAGGAGACCGGACTAGCCACCAGTGACCGTGGCTTGGACTAAGGTGGCCTGGAGTAGTTTCCTTTCCTTAGTTAGGATAGCATACAGGCACCTCCATATAGGGCAACCCTGTTGTGCCAAGGACCAGTTACCATCATGGTGAGGGTGAGAACAGTTAGAATGCAGAGAGGAAAGTGGCAAAGAAATAGAAGGAATCACGTCAGACACCGAAGGCTTAAGCAGAGAGGGCAGTGGCCGCTCACTCACCAACAGGTAGTGAGGCTTTGGTGGGCCTTGAGCTCATTTTGTGGCAGGTTCTGGGGAGACAGAGCAGACAGGGTTCCTTTCAGGAGTTGAGCTTCTACTCCAGGAAGTTAGAACAAGCACACACACAGCACCTGGTCGGAAGTGTGCCTGGAAGGCAGGGAAAGGCCAGGCTTGCACCCTGGGCCCTGGGCATTATGGTCAGATGTTGTTCCTCTGTATGTGCATGTGCTGTCCCTTTGTGGGACACTGCCCAGGACTCCCCCATAACATCCTGGGCAGAGACTGTGTTCTCGGCTTTTGTTGCAGAGGTAAGGAAACAGGGACAGCTGGGATCTGCCCAGGAACCCGTAGTCTGTAAACATTGGCGCCATCCCTCCCTTCAAGGCTGGGATCTCGGGTATGTACCACTGTGTCCAGAGGCTCTAGCTTTTTTTTTTTTTATTTGTTTGTTTGGTTTTGTTTTTCAAGACAGGGTTTCTCTGTGTAGCCTTGACTGTCCCGGTCTCACTTTGTAGACCAGGCTGGCCTCAAACTCAAAATGATCCGCCTGCCTCTGCCTCCCGTGTGCTGGGATTAAAGGCATGCACCACCACCACCCGGCTCAGAGGATCTAGCATTTTTTATGAATTTTGTGGGTTTGTGGTACAAAGCTGCCCTTGAGCTTCAGGAGCAGGATTGTGGAGCCAAGGAAGGGCACTGCAGGAGTGGGAAGGAAGGAAGGGCAAAGGCAGGTTCCATCCCAGTGACAGCTGGGAGAGGAAAGGTCAGAGGACACAGTAGGGGATGTGTGTCCTGACTCCGCTGAGTGCTGTAGCTGATAGGAGAGTTAAGGTCAAAGGAAAGGGGCATCTTCTCAGGTCCCCTAAATGAAAAGCAGAGCCAGCCAGACTAGCTCCATTTGAGGACCCTTGAACCAAAGATCAGCCACACGGGAACCCAGGAATAGAGGTGGAGAGGTAGAAAGGGCCCATGTAGATTCAGGAATCTCTGATCCTTTCCCCTCCCCACTAGCTCTTGGCTCTAGAACTGAGGCCAAGAGAAATGTCACAGGTCCTCCCAGGTTACACCAGCCGAGGCCTGGCCGGAACAGGAGGCAGTTTCCAAGGCCACCATCCAGCCAGGGTCAGCAGGCATGCCCAGGCCTGGGCCAGGCCCAGCTGCTCTGGGCTTTGTCTCTTTGAGTCTTGAATCCTTAAGAGGTCACTTGATCTCGCCTCTGGCTCTGAGCAAGTGGCCTCATGTCAGGGCTCAGCCAGTCCTGCCCTGCTTCCTCTCAGCTCCAGGATTTGTCTCTCTTCTGAGGTCATCCTCCAGCTGTACTGTGCTTGCCTTCCCTGTAGCCATATTTAGGCCAGGCCTTCTTGTTCCGGGCCCCTGCTTCTTGGAAATACCATCTCTATGAACATAACCTTCTGCTGCTCCTCCGCTCCCTGCACCCCACATCCCTGGTGAAAGCAGACCTCTAAAACTGGCAGGCAGTGGCTAGGAGTGCATGTCTGTGGTTACACACAGGCCCCTGTGTATAACTTGGTTCCACCCCTTACCAGCTAGGTGATCTGGTGACTCACAGGACTTAGTGACTCACACTGTCTCTATCTCTTGTAAGAATTAAGGGGATTGACATGTAAAGCCTGTAGCCCCATGCTGGGCCACAGGAAAGCACCTAGTTGGCGACTGGTAGCTGGGTGGATGAGGACCTTCCCACAGTCTGAATTGTGGGTCCCTACTTCAAGCAGTATTAGTCACACATCTCTAACCCCTGTCCCTGACCTTTTGTTTGACCAATGATAGCCCTCCTGAGTCTATTGCCTGATGCCCGACTACAAGAGCCTTGTATTTTCTGGTGTGGACCTGGAGCATTGGGAAGCCTCTCCATTTCTCTTGGGGCTGGAGATGTAGCTGAGTGTTAGAGTGCTTGCCTACTCTGCACACACATGACCTTGGATTCTACCCCCAGTCCTGGGGAGGCAGATAGGGCAGTCACACTGTTCTTTTGTTTGTTTGTTTGTTCTTGTTTTTATTTTGGGGGACAGGGTTTCTCTGTGTATCCTTGCCTGTCCTAGACTCTCTGTAGACCAGGCTGGCCACGAACTCACAGTGATCTACCTGCCTCTGCCTCAATTACAGTGTTCTTATGTTAGCTGCTGGACCAAGTCTTCCTGGGGAGAGGTAGGGACACAGAGATGAGGTAACTCCTACCCCAAGGAACCTGGGTCAACTAGAACCCTGTCCACACAATTCACACAGTCTTCTTCGCAGACACAAAAAGCATCTGAAAACCTTCCTTATAACTTTAGAGTTTCCCTGGCTTTCCCTTGGATAGCTATCTACTTTGTCACTGTCGTCTTTGGTGCCGTGGTGCCTATGCTAGGGCTGGGGACGTAGATGAAGACTGTGTCCAGTCCGCGTGAACCGGCAGCCCACTCTGCACTGGCCAGTATCCCATGCCCAACACCACTGGGTTTGTTTCAGACCTCTATGTGAGTGCCCTCTCTAGGGGAGGCACCACAGCTCCTCCAGCAGGAGGGAAGATCCTCCATACCAGCCCCCTCTGAGCTACAGAAGGAGGGCAGACAGCAGGGACTTCTTGAGGCTGGAAATGGATCCTGACAAAGTAGAGATTTCAGTAGCTAGAGCCCTACTCCGCCACCTGGGTCTCTGGCCCACCCCTGTGCGGCCCACCCCTACCCCCACCTCTACCCCACCCCCATTCTGCCCATGGTGGCCACCAAAGTGCTTGTTGTTCGGCATTTTTAGATGCAGTGTCTGGAGCCCCTAAAATATTTATTGGATGAATTGATTAAAGCACATCTGTTCTTGCAGCTCCATGCTTCACACCTTTTGATTGCATCCTTCCTCTCCAGCCGTCTTGTCTACAGAACACAAGCCTGACCGCCTGGCGTGGTCCAGAGGATGTTCAGGCTTCTGTCCTGGCATCCGCCTCTTTCGGTTCCCCCGCCCCCTCCCCACACACACCTTCTCTTTGCAGAATGTGTCTTTGCTCTGATCCACCCTGGCCTGTTGCCCTCTCCTACCCACTGTGCTCTCCCACCTGTCACTGCCAGTCTCTCACTCAGGCATCACCTCCTCCAAGAAGTGTTCCATGATCCTTCCCAGGCACAATTCATCTCCAGCTCTTCCTGCATCCTTGATAGCCCTCTCCAGGAATGTCCCCAACGTGCCATCTACTTATTTAGACTAGTCACTCATCTATGCATCGTCACCCCTACTCCAGTGTCTCATCATTTTGGGGGATATTTCAAAGGAGGGTGTGTGTGCGCATGCGCACACGTGTGCATATCCAGTGTATAGAGGTCAGAGGACAATTTTTGGAAGTCCTTTCTCTCCTTTCAGTATGTGGGTTCTGGGAATCCAACTCAGGTCATCAGGCTTAGCTGTAAACCCTTTTCCTCACTTGAGCCATCTTCCTAGTGTGTTGTGTCTGAGTCAAAAGCAAGCAAAATAGACCGGAAGAAGAGCGAGGAGGTGTAAGGTCAGCTGAGCGCAGCAGTGGGTGCGTGCCTTTAATCCCAGCAGAGCTGTGTGGACTCTTGAGTTCCAGACCAGCCAAGGCTACAACAGAGACACCCTGTCTCCAGAAAAGAGAAGGAGGGGTGACGATTCAATGCCCAAATCTTCGGGGAAGCAACCGTAAAAGTGGTACATAGAGGGGCGTTGACACCCTCAGGCCCAGGTGACTCTCAGAGGGAGGCCTCTGAGCAGTAGGACCCCTCCAAGGAATCACAGACACACTAATGAAAACCCACAGTGACTCCCAGAAGTCACTAGGCTCTGTTGTCTATGATACTGCCCTTACATAGGACAGTCTCAGGGAGGGCGGAAGACACTCGTATAGGCGTGTAAAAGTGTACAGGGGTTGCCTATGGGGATGAAGACCTGCTCTCAGGACAAGATGGGACATGAAGCGGGAGGGAGGCGTGGTCCTGGCAGATTGGTAGGTGCTTATGGGTAAGAAGCCCATGGAGTCCCACTAGCCAGCAAGTAGTCCTTGTCCAGCAGCCAAGGGGGACTCCCTGAGCCGGAGGTCAAGGGACGGGTTTTGAAAAGTGGAGGATCCACACTATACCCCTAACTTCTTCACGGAACCCTTTGTGGTATTTCTCCCTGTCTGGTGTAGTTTAAGCCCCACAGGAACCTCATAGGCCCACTAACCTGAAAATGCCAAAGAAGTAGCTTAGTCTTCTGGCAGCTGGTTTGCCCTTTGACCCCTTGTGTTTGGAATGCATGAAGATCTCTGTCATACCTGTTCAAGCCCTTTACTTGGCAGAAAGAGAAGCAAGGCCCAGAGAGGGAAGGGCCTCCCTCCCTTGTCTTCCATGCCTGACACTGAAATCCTCTTCTGGAGGCATAGACCAAGGAATGGAGGTCAAGCCTTAGCACAAGCCCCAACAGGAAGTGGGTGTGGAGTGTGGTAGCTTACAGGGAAGTGGAGAGCATGCTCCAGTTCCGGGGAGACTGGCTGCCTCTGAGCAGCCTGGTTTCTGTATAATCTCCAGCACTTTGAGTCCCTGCCCAGGCAGAGACCACTGAGGACACGACGAATGTGACACTGAGGTTCCTCGAGGCACTAAAAGGTTAAGTCTTAGCAAAGGCGGTTGGTGTCCAGGGGCCAGGTGCAAAGTACCACACACAGGTCTAGAAGAGCTGAGTGGAGAATGGCAAGTGCACCCGGTAGCTATGGTAACAAGGCATTCTAAGGAGGCATCCTGGAGGTGTGAGAGAGCTGAGCTGGACACCCTGACATGCTGACCAGCCCCAGATCAGTCAGGGTGATCTGTCGTTCAGTCTGCACGCATGCGCCATCCCAGCGTGCCGAGCTCTGTACTCAGCAGTAAGTTTAGCTCAACAACCCTCCTTCCCAGACTGGACTGAGAGTTCCTCCTCTTCCTGAGCCCCACAGATCACGTCGCCTGGTTAGAACCGGCCTGCTTTGCAGGCTTTCGGGGTGGATCCAGAGCTATTCTTCTGTTCTCTAACTTGTTGGTGGTCCCTCAGCTGCCTGGCACCTTAGTGTATTCTGTTCGGCTTTCACGCATTGAGTCTACCTAGGTCTGTGTTCTACCCACCGTTGCATTCTCCTTTCTCCAAGAACACCCCACCCACCACCCTCCCCCAGATTCTGCCTCAGCCTCTGGCCAGCCAAGTCATAGAAGCTGGGAGGGAAGGGAAGGTGCTCTGGGCAGCTTAGCAGAGGGTGAGAAAGCCTCCCGCTGCCTGGCCTCGGGCACCATGGGAAGGTTCTGGCAGGAGCCTCCTGCTGGGCTGAGATCACCATGGAGACCTGGCTTGCAGAGGGTCACTGGCAGTGGCTAAGGGCTGGTGGGGGTGGGAGCCAAGGGGATTTATGCAGAATTTGTGCTCTGGGCCCTTGGAGGAGCAGGCAAAGCTGGGGTTCGTCGCTGTCAGTGTGCCAAGTGCCTCTCTGCCTGGTAGTTAACTAGAAGATTCTTCATCTTGGCAACTGTCCTTCAGCTGCAGCAAAGCCAGCTTCTGGATTGAGGCCCCCAGTGCTTGCTGAACCTGGCACCCCACGTATCACAGTCCTTTCCCTTCATCTCTGCAGTCGGTCGTGCCTGCCACCGTAACTGTAGAGAGCTGGCGTTCATCCCTGCAGCTCCCAGGAGCAAGCCCCTTTTCTGCTTACTACCCCAATTGTGATACATCTGTCACCTCGTGGGCACGTTCGTTGGCTTATCTTCCCCCAGTGCCCCTTACCATGGTACAGATCTGGGGTCCCTGGCACCCCACCCCACCCCTGCTTGTGCTTCTGCTCTCTGCCTGGCCTAATCACCAAGATGGGGTGCTCCCCCTTCCCTACAGGAATCCACCTGGTGTCCCTGGCCCCCCGGGGGGGGGAAGGGGGGTGTCCTGGCTGGTCCAACCAGTGGACAAAAGTCATCCTGGGGCTGATTGCCCAGCAGACAGCAGCTGAGGCTGAGCGGAATGTCGATGCGGCCCTGTTGGAGAGGCAAGCCAAGAGAGTACAAGGCAGAGAGGCTTTCTGTCACCGTCGCTGCCTGGCTCCTGTGGCTGTGGGGGAGGACAGGTGGCACACAGAGGAGACTTGGGAGGCAATTTAGCACCCCAGCCCTGCTCCTGGTTCTGGAGGAAATAGTCTCACACTTGGGGGTGCGAGAAGCCAGAGTCCCAGACTTCTGAGAGGCAGACAATCTAATGGCCCAGGGTTCTTGGGATGACCTAAGCCCTGCCGTGGCTATCTCATCCCTCACAGCAACAGAGCTGTAGATCTTGGTCGGGGGTTGGGCCAGGCTGGTGGTCTGGATAGAGAAGATAAGTGCCACACATGAGATCAGAGCTGTCTTTGGAAAGGAGTGCTTACCTTTGTGACTGTGGGGACTGGGGAGTTTCCAAGCTTAAGGAAGGCAGTGTCTCCACCAACCCAGATGGCATTGTGTTGGATGCTTTCTTTATTCCTTTATTTACCTCCTCCCTCCTGGGAGAGGAGTGGCTGAGAGGGCCTGGGAAGAGGGGTGGATTTGCAATAAATGGTAGCCGGAGCTTCCCACCTGAGTGGTGCTGTGCCTAGGGAGGCTCTGGCATTGGTACTCCTCTTTCCAACCATGGAGGTTAAAAGCATTCCCAAACAAGCTCCTTATTAACAACATTTGGAAACTGAGGTTTGTGGACCCCAATCTGGCCCCAGGAAAATAATAAAAGTGATAGTTAATTTTTTAATGTATTACATATCTCAGTTCATCTTTCTCTGTTTTAAACCACTAGACCCAGCAGCAAGACCTTATTGCCCCCTCCTTTGATTTGCTTTGTTTTGTTTTTAAAACAGGATCTCCTGCCTCTGCCGCATGAGTGGCAGGGTGGCAGGCTACACGCACACCTGGTTTATTTCAGACTGGGACTCAAACCCAGACCTCCATACATGTCAGACACGCACTCTGCTAAATGAGAGACATCCCCAGCCCTGTTTGGTGCTTTGAGGTAGTCTGACTGTAGCCCAGGCTGTCCTCAAACTCAAGATCTTCCTGTTTTAGTCTTTTAAGCATTGGTATTACAGGCATGGGCCGCCACGCCTGGCTTTCTAGTATCCCTTTCTTACTAATGAGTAAAGTAAGCTCAGCAGTGGTGGCGGTCCCTCTATTTGGTTTTGGGTTTTTTGTTTGTTTGTTTGCTTGTTTGTTTTTTGAGACAGGGTCTCTCTGTGTTAGCCTTGGCTATCCTGGACTCGCTTTGTAGATCAGGCTGGCCTCGAACTCACAGCGATCCGCATGCCTCTGCCTCCCGCATATTGGGATTAAAGGCATGCACTACCATGCCCGGTTGGTGGTGGTCCCATTAAATCAGTACCTGGGAGGCGAAAGCAAGTGGCTCTCCTAGCTCAAGGCCAGCCAGAGCTTTGTGGTGAGGCCCTGTCTCACAGAAACAACAAGCAACCTCCAGCGAGTAAACTAGCTTCAGCTCCCACCCCGTGTCACAGAACTTTTCAATGTTCGTACCAGCATGTCAGCTTGGTGACCTCTAACTCCAGGGTCTAGACTCTGGGTAAAACCTACCTTGGGACCCTAACACCTCATCCAGCCTGGCATTTGGTTTTCCAGACACGGTTTCTCTGTGTAGCTCAGGCTGGCCTGGAACCAGCTCTGTAGACCAGGCTAGCCTTGAACTCCAGAGATACACCTGCTTTTTCATAGAGTCTTTCACCTCTTGCTATGATCTTGGGCATTTACAAATGGAGAGACTGCACCTGTAATTGCAGTTCTCTGGAGACTGAGGAGCTCAAAACTTTGGTATACAGCAAGTTTGAGGCTAACCTGGGCTACCTGGAAACTGAGCTTGGGGTCATGCGGGCCTTTCTAGAGAACAAACAGCGTTAGCTTCTCCAGAATTCTGGTAGGGGCTGAGCCTCTCTTCCTGCCCCTTGGAGTCCAGTGTCCTCTGACTGCTGACCTCTGCCTCTTCTCTTGTGTTTCTTTGCAGCTTTCAGAAAACCATTGCCAAGACCCCTCCCAGCGTCCACATTGTCCTCCGGCAGGAGCGCCTGCCCCTCCACCTCCCACCTGACCCTTGTACCCCCTGCAGGCCCATACCCCACTCCCCACCCCCCCCACCCCTGTCCACCTCCTCCACGCAGAAGCCGAAGGTGAGCCCTTTCTGCACAAAACCAGCAATTGTAAATACTTTTTAAAATGTACAAAACTTAAAAACAAAACACAGTTTTAGAAAAAGACAAAAAAAAGAGAGAGAGAGCGAGAGCGCGTGTGCAAGAGGTTGCGAGCGGGGGGGCTTCAAGGTGTCCAGAGCCCCTGCAAGTGTGCACTGAGAAATTTATCTACAGGTTGTTTGACAAAAATGAACAATATCCTATTTATTGTATATACTGTTTTATTATAAATTGTGGATTGTATATTGCATTCTGTAAACCTGCTGTGGTCCCGTGGTGTGCAAATTCGCATGGTGGGGGGGAGGGAGAACCTCTTTTGGGAGTTTTTTTGTTTTTGGTTTTTTTTTTCCTTTCCTTTTTCTTCTTTTTCACTCTTGGGTTTTCTCTTCTGTTGTTGTTGTTGTTTTCTGTTGGCAGGACACACCCAAAGATCCAAGTTTGTATTAAAAAGAAATGAAAAAAAAAGCAAAAAAAAAAAAAAAAAAAGAACACCTTGTGTCTTGTAAAAAAACAAACAAACAAAAAAATAAAAATAGGGTATGGTGGGGGGGGGATGGAAAGGGACAGCAGCTACTGGGCTTTTAAAAAGGTTGAAATACCTAAGTGTTCCTCTGTTCACCCCACCTCTGAGTTCTCCCAACTGCCCCAGGCTATGCTCCTTCTACCTCTGAGTACCTCCATTCTACTCCCAAGAGCTCTAAAGACCTGCTCGTTTTGTTTATGTATATGAGCGTTTTGCCTGCATGTCCCTCTGTGCACAGCATGTGTGCTTGCTGCCCTTGAAGGTCAGAAAAGGGCATGGGACCACCTGCAACTATAGTTAGGGAGAGCTATAAACTGCCATTTGGATGCTGGGACTCAGTCCATGTATGTCCTCTGCGAGGGCAGCCAGTGTCTCTTAACTGCTGAGACATTGCTTGGCATTCCCCCCAATCCTGTCCTAAATCCTGTGGCTTCCTCTCCCTGAAGAGCCCCAAGGTCAGCTTGGCTTCCACCCTTTCTTCTAGATTCCCTCATCCCACCTCAGCTCCCAGCGCACCCCATCTCCCTGGCCATTAGGCCCCGGGGTCGAGCATGATTCCAAGGTGCCAGTCTTCATTCTGCCTTCACTGAGGCAGAATGACTCTATGTAACCCCAGCTGTCCTAGTGCTTGCTAGACCAGGCCTGCCTTGAACTCAGAGATCTGCCTGCCTTCACCTTCTGCGAGCTGGGGTCACCAGTATGGGACACCATAGTAAGTCCACAAACCTTTCTGTGACTTAGCTGCACCATGGGAGTAGCCCCTTCTGTGCATCTTCTGTTCATCCCAGGTGTAAGTCTCCCCTGTCTCCAGGCCCCCCCCCCCCCCTCATTTACTGTGACCAGACACTGCAGCATCCCTCCATGCTCACCGGAATTGTAAAAGCTACTCCCTTTTTCTCCCATCTTTGCTTACCAGAAGAACTAATCCTATGCCTCCTGGCTGGAAAGGCCTAGAAACTTCTCCCTAGCCGCGGCAGGCCTGGCTCTCCATTTCCTTCACTCCAGTGTTGCGTGGGCCTGGTCTTTAAGGGTTTTCAAGGCAGATGTTTGCCCATGACCCACATGACGTCAAAACTCTGCTGAGTGTGCCTTCCCTAGTCCTCTTCCTCAGTGACAATCAGAGTAACGCCAGGCTATGTTCCAGGAGCTTAGCCTCCCTGCAGGAAAACCCGCTGAGAGGCAAACATGCCCCCACCTTTTGGATTACCCTGCCTGGAAGAGGGAGAAGGATTCACAGGTCACAGGCCCTGAAAACTGCATCCTCTGCTGGATGTGAAAGCCATCTGCTGCACAGCCCCCTCCATACATCCTCAAGGTGCAAACCTTGGCCTACCCTTCCTGCCTGCTGTGGGGGAGACACCACTCTCAAGCTGACAGTCCCCTGCTGAGCTGGAAGGGGGGGCAGGAAGCAGTGAGAAGTCAAGTCAGGGGAGGGGCTTTCCAGAGGAGAAAGCTTTTTACAAGCCACACCTAGGGTGGAAACAGAAAAATGAGTGATTTCTGAAGCAGGAAGGACATGTGCAGAGGCCAGAAGTGGGAAAGGACGGCAAGAGAAGCCCCAGGTAGGGCCAGCCTCAGTAACCAGGACGTGTGCTGGGGACAGTGCAGTGGAAGTGTCTGGCAAGGTCACTCTGGAATGAAGAGGGAAATGGTAAAGGGATTGGGCATCAGGAAATGCACTGGGGCAGTAGGGTGGGTAGGTAGGGGAGCTGGGTTAAGTAGTTCAGTGACAAAATTGCTTGCCTAGCAGGCACAAGCCCTAGGTTCAGTTGCTCACACCAAAACAAAACCACCCCAGGACAGCTGGGATAAACCAACACAAAACAAGTGCGATAGTGGCACACTCTAATCCCAGCACTGAGGAGGCAGAGGCAGGAGAATTGATGTGAGTTCAAGGTCAGCCTAGTCAAGCCGGGCGTGGTGGCGCACGCCTTTAATCCCAGCACTCGGGAGGCAGAGGCAGGTGGATCGCTGTGAGTTCGAGGCCAGCCTGGTCTACAAAGTGAGTCCAGGATGGCCAAGGTTACACAGAGAAACTCTGTCTCGAAAAACCAAAAAAAAAAAAAAAAAAAGTTCAGCCTGCTCTACAAAGTGAGTCTAGGACAGCCAAGGCTACACAGGGAAACCCTGGGTGGGGGCAGTGGCTTTTGCAGCCTGAAGAGAAAAAAATGCACCTGCTCAGTCGCTGCTGAGGGACAGACAGGAAGGTGATGGGGGCAGGGCTGGCAGGCAGGGTTCAGTTAGAGGGTAAGCTTGGGGGGCGGGGGTCTGTGAGGGCTCAGGGGAGGCAGAGTGCTGGGTTATGCAACGGAAGGTGGTACAGCTCAGCACAAGATGGATCTTGAGGGGAGGGAGGATAGAAAAGGAGCTGGGTGGAGAGACCTATAAAGGAAATAGGGGCTTTCGAGAGTTAATAACAGAGACGCTAGAAGGAAGAAGGAGGGCACCGGGGAGGGGCTTGGTGAGAACCTAGTACTAGCTGAGACATGAGGGGACAAGGGGGAAAGAGGTATTGGGTTGAGGGTGTAGCTCAGTGCATGAGCTCTTGCCTAGCTTGTGCAAGCCCTGATCCTCGGTGTGAAAAAGAAGTGTCTGAGTGGAAGGAGAGTGGGGGGGGGGGGGGTTGTGTTCCAAGTTGTGTTTCTGAGACCAGGCTTTGTCCCGTTGGGGATGGAATCCTCGAGGAAAAGACCAGAGACCTTGCCCAGGTAAGTGGTCACCCTGTTTTCCATTTTCAGAGGGTATCACACCTGACTGCACAATGCAGTAAACTGTGCAGTTCCTAGCTGGGCCTGCTGGGGTGAGACTTTGATTGCAGCTACTTGGGAGGCTGAGGCAAGAGGGTCTCAGTCTTAAGGCCTGAGACTGTAAAGTAAATCCAAAGCCTGTTGGGCAGTTTAGCAATACTGTCTTTAAACATCAAAAGGGTGGACAGTGTTGGGGCACGCCTTTAATGCCAGCACTCAGGAGGCAGAAGCAGGTGGATCCAGGCCAGCCTGGTCTTCAGAGCGAGTTCCAGGGCTATACAGACAAATTCTCAAAAAACAAAAACTGAACAAAAATGGAGATGGTCCCACAAACACTATGGGATGGATGGGTGGACAGATTGATTGATAGGGACTGGGGGAATAATTCTCTTAAGATGAGGCAGCACATTTTTTGTAATTCTAGCACTGAGTAGATGGAGGACACCGTGGGGCTTGCTGGCCAGCCAGTCAGTCCTACTCGGTGAGTTCCAGGCCAGTGAGACATGTTGGCTCAAAAACAAGATTGAGGCAGAGGTAGGCGTATCGCTGTGAGTTTGAGGACAGCCTGCTCTGTAAAGCGAGTCCAAGACAGCCACAGCTACACAGAGAAAACCCTGTCTCAGGGTGGTGTTGGGGGTGGGATGAAGAGATGGCATCTGAGAGGAGACAGCGGATGGTGCTGTCTGTCTGGCCTCTAGAAGCAAGAGCACAGATGGATGCCCCCAGGAACAAAGTAAAAAGGGGTGTTGGGGGTGTAATACAGCTCAGTGGCGCACTCGAGGCAGAGGCAGGCGGATTGATGTGAGTTTGAGGCCAGCCTGGTCTACAAAGCTAAGGCTGCACAGAGAGACCCAGTGTCTCAAAAAAAGCAGAAGAAAAGGGGGAAGAGGGCTGGAGAGGTGGCTCAGAGGTTGAGGGCACTGACTGCTCTTCCAAAGGTCCTGAATTCAATTCCCGGCAACCACATGGTGGCTCACAACCATCTGTTATAGGATCTGATGTCCTCTTCTGTCATGTAAGCACACATGCAGATAGAGTGCTCATATGCATAATTGCATAAATAAGTCTTGAAAAGAAAAAGAGGGCCTATGCTCATTCAAAGAAAACGAGATGCTGCCTGGATGAGCTGGATCTGGCTTGCCATTGCTTACGCTTCTCTGGGCTGTTCATTCTTCAAGGGAATCTGAACCATCCTCCCATCCTCTATAGGGGACAGACAGATTCTCAGTGACCTTGGAGTGACTGGCCCAAGGTCACATGGAAAATGGCAGTAGACAAGCCTGAAGACTGACACCTAAACTATTTTGTACAGACTTAATGGGAAAACAAAACAAAAGATCTGGTCAGGCCTGGTGACGCAAGCCTTTAACCCCAACACTAGGGAGGCAGAGGCAGGTGAATCTCTGAGTTCGAGGCCAGCCTGGTCTGTAGAGTGAGTTCCAGAACAGCCAAGGCTACACGGAGAAACCCTGTCTTGGGGGAAGAAACCAAATCTGTTTAGCACTAGGGAACTTAGAAGAGCACAGTGCTTTGTGGGGGGGAGGGGGGAGGTGGTCAGCGTGCATGCAGTAGGGCCAGAGTCTTGATTCACAGCATGGGCAGGGGTACTGCTCACTAAAGCTACAAAGTCTATCTTGTAAGAAAAGGATTTAGGGGCTGGAGAGATGGCTCAGCAGGGTTAAAAGCACTGTCTGCTCTTCCAAGGGTCCCGGATTCAATTCCCAGCAATCACATGGCAGCTCACAACTCCAAGATCTGACACCCTCACACCAATGCACATAAATTAAAACTAAATAAACATTAAAAAAAAAAGAAAAAAAAAAAAAGGATTTAGGCCAAGATACAGCTCAGTGATGAGAGAGCATGCCTGACAGGCTTGAGGCTCTGGGTTCCTTCTCCAGCACCACAGCATAATGATAAGATTTGAGTGGGGCGTGTGTGTGTGAGCTTTGCTGAGCATATTACATACATGCACAGGGATTCCACAACAGTGCCATGAGGTGTCACTGAAAAGTAAAACAATATCCAATATCCCATCTTTCATACAGGAAACTCAAGTACAGGGCGAGGTATACCTCAGCAGTAGAGCACTTGCCCCGTAGCATGCACAAGGCCCCAGATCCAATAAATACTATTTGAAAGCCAGAGCATGCTAGTGCATGCCTTTAATCCCAGCACTCTGGAGGCAGAGCTTAGCAGACCGCTGTGAGTTCAAGCCCAGCCTGGTTTACAAAGCGAGTCCAGGACAGCCAAGGCTACACAGAGAAACTATTATTGAAAAGCCAATAATAATTAATAATAATAATTTTTTGAAAAACCGTTTTGGGGTTGGAAATTTGCCAGGTGTGGTGGGGCACACCTTTAGTCCCAGCACTTGTGGGGCAGGGGCAGGTGGATCTCTGTGAGTTCGAGGCCAGCCTGGTGTACAAAGCGAGTCCAGGCAGGATAGCCAAGGCTACACAGAGAAACCCTGTCTCCAAAAGAAAAAAAGAAATCAATTCAGCACAGTGCTTCCCTAGCGTGCACGAAGCCATAGCTTCCCCGATACCACCTAAACAAGGTGCAGTGGCGCTTGCCTGAACTCTCAGTAGGCACTAGGATAGGAAGTGGAAGGTGATCCTCGGCTACAAAGGGAGTTCAAGGTCAGCCGGGGCAATGTGGTCTTGAGAAAGAAATCCCAAGAAAAGATAAGAGGAACTTGGGCCAGGGAGGTGACTCCATAGGTAAAGGCTTGGGCCGCCAAGCCTGCCAGCCTACACTTGATCGGCAGGATGCACAGCGTGGAAGGGAAACCAATTCCTGCAAGTTGTCCTCCACAGGGGTAGGGCAACCACTTACGAAGACCAGCCAGTAAATGGTGACGCCAGAGTTGAGCAGCCTGGTCTGGTTCAGGAGTCTACAATTCAACTATGGTGTCAAGAGTGAAAAACCCAGAAGCCAGGGGTTTACTCATTAGTAGAGTGCTTACCTGGCATAAGCGAGGCCCTGAGTTCAATCTCTGGCACAAAAGGGCCCCCAGGCTGCTGTACCTCTTCCTCTTAAACTATCTCAGGTCTCCAGTCTACTGGCTCAGATGAGTGGTTCTTGACCACCTCTGAGAGAAGCCACCCTGATGCCTGTAGAAGCATGACGTAGAAGCTAGCCTGGAATACTAATGCTCATCGCTCAGGAGGCCAGAAGCAGGATGATAACAAGTTATTTGTTGTTTGTTTGTCTGTTTCAGAGCTGAGGACGGAACCCAGGGCCTTGCACTTACTTGCTAGGCAAGCCCTCTACCACTGAGCTAAATCAAAGCCAGCCTGGGCTGTGTGTATGAGATCCTGGTTTGGGGCAAGGGTTGTTTGCTTTGTGTTTTCTGTTTTGTCTGTCTTGTTGCTTTGGGGTCTTTTGTTTTGTTGAGACGGAGATTTCTCTGTATAGCCTTGGCTGTCCTGGAACTCACTTTGTAGGCCAGGCTGGCCTAGAACTTAAAGAGATCCACCTGCCTCTGCTTCCCTGAATGCTGGGATTACAAGCCTGCATCACTGCTCCCAGCTCCCCCTGGTTTTTTGTTTTGTTCTTTATATAACAAAAACTGTTGCTGGTAGTCAGGACCAAGGAGTGCCGGGTTCCTTTGCCTGGTGTAGGGGCTGGGTGTGGCTGTGTCTTTTTAAAATTCCTCCAGTATTTTCAGTGTGCAGCCAGAGTTGCTCACCTCTAGTCTAGCTGTTGTACTGGGAGCTTTTGCACAAGCATCTGCTTGTGCACACATGCCTGTATTTTATATAGCATCCTAGGTGTATACCCTGCAGTGCTTAAGAGCATCTTCTTCACTCTTGGGTTTCCAGACACCAGCCCAGCACGTGAGGACACAATGCACACGAGTGAACGAGACCTTTAAGCTTTCCGTCTGATGGGATTGCTACATTTGTTTTCTCTTCCTATGAACGGTAGGGGTTTGGAACCCTTTAAGGACTGCCTGCCTGGCAGGACTCTGCACAGGAGAGACTAGCTCTTGCAGCTGTCTTCTGACCCACTGTACAGATGTGAAGAACAGGATGTTAGGGTGTAGAGACAGGTGGATCTGTCTCTGAGTCTGAGGCCAGCCAACAATTCGGACAAAGAGAGGGACTCTCATACTGTGTGCTCGGGTTTGAGTGACAGGCTATGGTGTGTGTGGGTGTGGGTGTGGGTGTGGGTGTATATATTCTGGACCCTTTAAAATAGGGAAGGAGAGCCGGGCGTGGTGGCGCATGTCTTTAACCCCAGCACTCGGGAGGCAGAGGCAGGCGGATCGCTGTGAGTTTGAGGCCAGCCTGGTCTACAAAGCAAGTCCAGGACAACCAGGGCTACACAGAGAAACCTTGTCTTGAAAAAACAAAAAAATAAAATAAAATAAAATAGGGAAGGATAGAAAAGGTCTGTGTCCATGGTAGAGACCAGCCCAGAGCACCACAGATCTCTCTCACCCCCCTTCTCTCTCTCTCTCTCTCTCTCTCTCTCTCTCTCTCTCTCTCTCTCTCTCTCTCTCTCTCTCTCTCTCTCTCTCTCTCTCTCTCTCTCTCACACACACACACACACACACACACACACACAGAGAGAGAGCCAGCTGTGAGGAGGCTGGGTTCCAGCAAGAGCCTGGATGCCTGGATAGCTATAGCTATGCTTTGGGTATGTGGGGGAGGCACAGCTGGGGCTGGAAACTGGAGAGTGGGAGGGAGGGAGGCTGGGGAGCCACATCCTTGATCTCTGTTCTGTTTCAGTAGTTCCGGGACTTGGTGCTCTGGGTCTCTGTGTGGCTTTGGGTGTCCCTCTCTGTAATGTCAGGATCTTGGCATCTGTTTCTCTTCAGGGTTTTAGGCTAGGAGGCTGATCATGTGACTGGGTCTCCACCTCTCCAGCCTACTTGGCTCTGTGTCCCCCTACATCTCTGTCTCTGCCTCCATGTCTGCCTCTGTCCTTCCTTGTCCTTGCCAGGTGGGGGGAGGGGCCCAGCACTCAGAGAGCAGGTGTGGGCTCACTCAGGCAGCAGGGAGTGAAGCCCAGGAGGGCCAAGAGCCAGCAGCCCCTGGACATGAGCACACTCCAGGATACACGTTCCAAGTGCTCACAGGAACACACAACGGACTCTTGTACAAGGATGGATCCTGAGGACTTTCACAGGAACACACTCAGGTACAAAACTAAAAGTACAGTCACTCCCAGAAGCACACAAGGATGCCAGACACAGTTGGTCACATGGCAGATATCAACAGCTCACACAAGACAGACTTCATGAAAAACCCTCAGACAAATCCTCATCCAGACACAGAGAAAACCCCAGAGCCACAGATATACACAGGGACACAAACGCGCATCTTCAGGCACAGACGACACAAAGATAGCAGCGAATCTAGGCACACTGGGCCACACGGCACACACTCAAAATCACAGGATTAAGGAAGGAAAAGCACACCGAAGCATAAACCCTCAAAGGCAATCAGAGACAGAGGGACCCACGGGGGACCTAGACAGAACAGCCTCAGGTACGCACTCCTCCCTCAGGGCTCTCTAGGAGCACTTAGGGACACGCCCATAGGTGGCAGCGGGTGACAGGGGCTCTAGCGCACCTGGAGCCCTGGGCGCGCCCCCAGGCACTAGGAGGCCTGAGCGTGCGTGCCCGTGCGTGCGTGCATACGTGCTCGCCCCTGCGCGCCACCACCTGTGGGAGGAGAGGTGCGCACTGCGCCCAGGGCTGCGGGCTGCGCGGTGGGGAGGGGGGGCGGTTGCCAAGGCGCGCCGAGCGCGGCCGCATACTAATAGGCACTGCCCCCACAGCTGCCCCCCACTGGCCGCTCTCTCCTCCCACTCCTTCCTCCGGCTTCCGCCGTCACTGGGGCGCGCGCCTTGGGCCCACGCGCTCCACTCAGATCCTGAGTCCTTGGTCCCCGGACACTATTGCCTCATCCGTCCCTCGCTTAGGTCCAACCATACCCAATGGCGACGGCCTGGCCCTGCGGGACTACAAACAGCAACAGGAAGCACAAATCAACCTTGGAAATAAAGCAACCACCCTTAGGGAAGGCAAGGACAGGGCAAAAGAAAGGGAGACCCAACCCCTGCAGTCCTGTCTCCCCCGTACAACCTGGTCAAAAGCCAATGTAGTGGCCCCTTTCTCCAGCTTCCCGTTGTGTGACTTTGGGGTTGGGGTATTTCGTTACCACCACAGCTAGATAGGTCCTTAAGTTCAGCCCTAATAGGGTGAGGTGGGAACTGAAGAGTGCCCTGGGTAAAGAGCACACTGGAAGGATTCACACCTCCCGCTGGATTCCACTCCCAAAGCTGCCCTGACTCTCTACCCCACTGTATTAACTGCCGTGGGGGTGACCTGAGGCTCTGTGGGGTGGGGGTGGGGGTGCCAGCAGGTTTGCAGGTAAAGGCAGTGAGAGGGGACCTGATTGGGGGGGGGCGGTGAGTAGAAGGGGGAGCCAGGCGGTTGCTTAGCAACCCCACAGCTGTCTGTTGACCTAGAAGAAGCTGCGCTGTCTTGACACAGCTGGTGTTTACATGTAACCGAGTCTCTGGCTTAGCGCTCTTGGAGCAAAGCTGAGGCAGGGCCTTCGTGGCAGCCTGGCCCCAGTCTTGCCTATTGTGAGCTCCATGCCTGCCTGGCCTGTTTGCTTCTCCCGCATCTCAAGTCTCAAGTGCAGCAGAGAAATAGCAGAAGTCTCAGGGCTGGAGGCTTTGGGAAGGGCAAAGGTAAGCGCCAGTGCGCCGCTTCCCCTCCCCGCCCACAGCCCCCCTCGCCCCCACACAACCCTAAGGCCTTCAGTACAGAATTGGGAGAGACTACGAAAAGCAAACTGGGGCTTGAGGTATGGCTCAGCAGTGCAGAACCCACGACGCTGTGGGTTCTCTGTGGACACAGGAGATATGGTTCTCAGCACCCCAGAGCACCTCACAACTGCCTGTAACTTCATTTCCAGGAGATCTGACGCCCTCCTCAGGCTTTTGTGAGCATGCCTACATATGACAGAGCTAAGAAATGCATGTGTATATACACACACACACACAGATGCACACAGACACACATGGTACAGATATGCACGTGGTGGACATACGCACAGGCAGGCAAAATGCATACAAATTTCAAAATATAGATGGTTAGAAAAGAAAAACAGAAGGATACCACGTGCCACAGAGAACGCCAACATACACAGGGACACCTGGCCACAAATCAAAGTGATATAGGCCCATGTCAAGAGGCAGAGCGTGCCTGTAAGCCCTGGTATTTAGAGGGTGGAGGCTGTAAGATCAGGAGGACTCCATGGTCAGCCTGTGCTTTATGAAAGATCCACGGCCAGCCTGGCCTGCATGAGACCCTGTCACAAAACAAAATGCAAAAAGGTGAAATAGGAATACGAGCCATCACAGCAATGCCTATAAGCATAATCACACACACACACACACACACACACACACACACACACACACTCTACAGGAACATAGTCATCAAATGATTGAGACATAAATGCAGATATATTGACACCAAAAACAAACAGGCTCAGACCATCTAAGAGACACATTCAAGCCCAGGGACACACAAACTGAGGCTACCCACGGGCTAACACCAGCAACTCTCATGTGTACACTGCAGGTCTGTATAATGAAAGGCAAAAGCCCACAGGGCGTGGTGGCGCACGCCTTTAATCCCAGCACTCGGGAGGCAGAGGCAGGCAGATCACTGAGTTTGAGGCCAGCCTGGTCTACAAAGCGAGTTCAGGACAATCAAGGCTACACAGAGAAACCCTGTCTCGAAAACCAAAAAAAAAAAAAAGCAAAAGCTCACGTATATAGTCACTCACACACACACACACACACACACACTAGCACACAGGGAAACACTCCTGCCAGACTTTTACTGACTGCCTGCAATGCCCAAGTCAGACAGTAACAGACAGAGAGAACACCACCAGCACAGGAAGACACACCTGACACACCCAGGAGCCCAACATAGGAAAAGACTTGGTGCCCAAAGGACCACAGGCCGTGACATGTCCCACCTGCCCCCACACAAGTACTCAGGGCACAAACATGTACCAGCATAGGGTGTGACGTGGCCCGAGCGGAGGCTCCTCCCTGCCCACAAGCTCTCCGTAGCGGCACATCTGTCTTGAAGTCAGAAGGTCCTAGTCCTAGGAGCAGGGCTCGTTGAAGTCATGGACCGCCTGCAGTACCCCTAATCCTCAGCCCTAGGGAGCACCGTGTCATCAAGCCCCTTGAGGCCCCTCTATCTGCATGAGGAGGTGCAGCCCTACCCTCTGAAGTCCCTGAACTGACAAAGGCAAGATCCTGCCCCAGAAACCAGGAAGCCTAATGGAGCCATATCTCCCTCCAGGTTAGCTGTGGATACCTCAGGCACATACATGTGGAGACACATATGCACTGCACGTGTGGTGGTACTGGGTGGGTGGGTGGGGGCCCTGGAGGGCTTCCTGAAAGAGGTGAACCTGGGCTCTCTGGCTTTGGAGCCTAGAAAGAAGGGGGGAAGGGCAAGTACGGTATTGAAAAGGACCTCCTTTCCTTCCCTGCCCCAACCCCTCATCCAGCACTTCCTCCTCCCCCTAGGGCCCAGGGGGCCGGCTGGGGCCCCACAGTCCCATCAGCCCCAGCCTTAAGCAGAAGGAGGAGAGGATATTTTTAGCTTCTCTGCCACTGACATTTCACAGCAGGCGACCTGGGGTGAAGCTGAGTGAGTGCTGAAGGCTGGGAGAAGCCGACAGTGCCTTCCCGCCCCCACACACATGCACACAGAACTGTGCACACTCAGCCATGTCCCCAACACTAGCAGTGCTGACAGGATGGTACGACTTCAGGTAAACAGTTCCACAGCGAGAACACACACAGGCACCGGAACACAGATTGGGGTCATGTGTCGCGCACGTGACAAGAAACCTCACATGTCAGGGCCCACGCAACAGAGTGTCCATTCACACACCCGGAACACACAATGCATATATATTCTCACACTTAGCCAAGACACACTCAGTCCTCATCCGTTCAGGCAGTATGTACTCAGTGCCTGCCAAGTTGGGCACTAGTCTACTCAGCCAAGAGCCTGAGTAAAATATTAAAATTGCAGTCCTCATGGCCTGAGTTGATGATAGTGCGAGACTGAAAACAACAACAAAACAAACAAATAGGCTTTGTTTTTTGTTTTTTTTTTTGGGAGGGGGTTGAGACAGGGTTTCTCTGTGTAGCCTTGGCTGTCCTGGACTTGCTTTGTAGACCAGGCTGGCCTTGAACTCACAGAGATCCACCTGCCTCTGCCTCCCGAGTGCTGGGATTAAAGGCGTGTGCCACCACCACTCAGCTATAAGGCATTGATTGATTGATTGATTTTTTTTTTTTTTTTTTTTTTTGTCCTGGCTGTCCTGGACCCTTTAGACCAGGCTGGCCTCCAACTCACAGTGATCCACCTGCCTCTGCCTCCGGAGTGCTGCCACCACACACTTTTTATCTCATATACATTGGTGCGATCCTCTGGAACTGGAGTTACAGGAATTGAACTCAGGTCCTCTGGAAGAACAGCCAGTGTTCTTGAACTACTGAGCCATCTCTCCAGCCCTAAAATAAGGCTTTAAAAGTCATATATTGCCCAGAACTCGGGGCAGAGACAGAAGGATGTCTGTGAGTTCAAGGCTACCCAGTCTACAGGGTGAGTTCCAAGGCTACACAAAGAAACCCTGTCTCTTTTGGGGGTATTTTGTTTGTTACTTTTGTTTTGTTTTCTCCAGACAGGGTTTCTCTGTGTAGCCTTAGCTGTCCTGGACTCCCTCACTTTGCAGACCCACAGACCAGGCTAGCTTTGAATTCACAGAGATCCTCCTGCCTCTGCTTCCCTGAGTGCTGGGACTAAAGGTGTGCGTCTTGAAAAACAAAACAAACATATGTATGCTGGGGTCTCTGTGAGTTCTAGGCCAGCCTCATCTACAGAGTGAGTTCTAGGACAACCAAGGCTACACAGGGAAATCCTGTTTTGAAAAACCAAAAACCAAACCAAACCAAAAAACAACAAAATGTGCCTATGTCTGCCCTGGTACTGCAGACCTAGAAACCCAGCTCCTTGGGCAGCTGAGGCAGGAGTACTACAAGAAGCTAAAGGCCTAACCGGCGTACAGAACTAGCCTAGGCAATTTAGGGCAACCTTGCCTCAAAATAAAAAGCTAAAAAGTGCCAGGGAAGCCGGGCATGGTGGCACACGCCTTTAATCCCAGCATTCGGGAGGCAGAGGCAGGTGGATCGCTGTGAGTTCAAGGCCAGCCTGGTCTACAAAGTGAGTCCAGGATGGCCAAGGCTACACACAGAGAAGCTCTGTCTCAAAAAACCAAAAAAAAAAAAAAAAAAAAAAAAAAAAAGTGTCAGGGAGCTAGTGAGATGACTCAACAGGTAAAGGCATTTACCACCAGGTCGGAGGACTTGAGTAGGATTCCCAGAACCCACATAGTAAAGGAGAGAACTGACTCCCCAAAATTGTCCTCTGACCTCCCCCGATGCTGACATCTGAACTCACACATGCTAAACAAAATGTAATTATCCTTGTCTTTTTTTTTTTTTTTTTTTTTTTTGGTTTTTCGAGACAGGGTTTCTCTGTGTAGCCTTGGCTGTCCCGGACTCGAACTCACAGCAATCCACCTGCCTCTGCCTCTCGAGTGCTGGGATTAAAGGCATGGTGGCACACCCTTGTCTGTTTCTGAGACAGGATCTTTCTCTGTAGTCCTGATTGTCCCAGAACTTGCTTTGTAGACCAGGCTGGCCCACGTTATGACTCTAACCTCCCAAATACACAGCCATGTGTGCGAATGACTCCTTGATATTCAGCACCCCCACAAAAATATGCGTGAACTACATTCAGAACCCATAGTCAGGGATTCTCCAGGGGCCGGTGAGTTGGCTAGTGGCTAAAAGTATGTCTGAGTGCTTAAGGGAAAGAGGAAAGAACCAACTCCCAAAGTGATCCCCTGACCTCCATATGGTATGCAGTGGCACGGGCATGCGCCCAACACACACAGTAATAAATAGCATGCTTGAAAAAAAAATGTAATGAGTCACACAGACAACACATGTGTACCTCCACCCGTGTACACCACTGTACACATACGCAGTTGCACGCTTCACACGTACTCTCGCAGTTCAAGGGACATGCAGACCCGGCCACGCATACATTTTTGTAGATGGCTTTCCAAATTATCTGTCTACATACACATTACACACCACGCAGATAGATGCATAACCCCCACCCGCCTCACACACACAGACACGCAGCCATTCCCTGCCTGTCACAAGTACTCCCAAAGTCTTCTTCCCTCCTATACAGTCTCAGCCTGTTTGTCACATGCTCACATCGGTACACAGAGTCCTTCTAAACTCCCAACCTCACGTACACCTACCCACAACCAGGTTCCGAGAAGCCGCATACCCTGATTCCCACCTGGGCTGCCCACCACAGCTCGCCACCCCCCTGCCCCCTTTCCCATAGCAAGCGTGATGGTCAGCACACAGCACAAGTCTGTCTACCTGAACTGCTGCCCTGAAATTCCATCCCTTCTGGCCCTAGGACTTAGGAACTGGGCCCAAGGAGAAGCCACACACACATGCACACACAAACAGGATGCTCTGGAAACACAGCATGGCCTGGCTGATGGTAGACTGGGACAGCCTGCTGCTCAGGTCTGTCTGTCTGTCTGTCTGTCTGTCTCTCTCTCTCTCTCTCTCTCTCTCTCTCTCTCTCTCTCTCTCTCTCACACACACACACACACACACACACACACCATTCCTTCTCTTTTCCACCCTCCTCCCTCTTCTCTTGAGCTCTTCTATCTCCCCTAACCCACCCTCCCTGTCTAGTAGCCTTTGGTACAGAACCAAGCTCTCGGTTAGAAAGTATCACAGCCCTTGGCTAGGCAGTGGGGGCACACACCTTGCCTTTAATCCCAGCACTTGGGAGGCAGAGGCAGGTGGATCTCCGTGAGTTCGAGGCCAGCCTGGACTACAAAGTGAGTTCCAGGACAGGCAGAGCTGTCACACAGAGAAACCCTGTCTTGAAAAACAAAAACAAAGCCGGGCGTGGTGGCGCACGCCTTTAATCCCAGCACTCGGGAGGCAGAGGCAGGCGGATCACTGTGAGTTCGAGGCCAGCCTGGTCTACAAAGTGAGTCCAGGATGGCCAAGGCTACACAGAGAAACCCTGTCTCGAAAAAAAAAAAAAAAAAAAAAAAAAAAAAAAGAAAAACAAAAACAAAAACAGGAAAGTATTACAGCCTCTACAATCAGCAGATGGACTAGCTGCACACTTGCTACAACACTAACAACAAAGCCTTTGTCACAATCCGAAGACCAACCGGCCTGTGGACCGTGCTCGCAGTTCATTTGGAGAAGGAGCCCCAGGTTCCAGTCATGGTCCTGTCCTATGACCCTGGCGACCGTTGCTAACCTTGCCAAGACCTCTTCTGCTTCAGTAATGCATAGTGCCAGAGGCTGAGTGATCCCTGAGGCGATGGTGTTTTCATACACTGCAGCAGTTGTATAAGCAGGGAACAGAGCAGGGAGCCTGGCTTGAGCCATAAAAGCCCCCTCCCCAGAGGCTTTCCCTAGCAGCCCCCCTCCTTACCACCCTCACCCCCCATCCCCCAGGCCTGCTGGTTTAGGTAGAAGCACCAGAGGCCAACAGCAACCCCTGTTCCCCAATGCGCATAAACACATTCCCTCTTCCAAGATTTACCCACTTCCTCTGCCCTCTCTGGACCTCTGTATCCAACCTTGTGTATTTAGGGGCTCTCGGGTTTGGGCTCTGTGCCACGGAGCCAGTCTATGTGTGCACTGTCTGTCTGTCTGTCCGTCTGCCAACAGCCTTCAGGCGCCAGGAGGGGAGGCAGCAGCAAGGAGGTGGGGGCAGGGAAGGAGGTAGCGTTGACAAGTTCCAATGTCTGGCTTTCCCTCTGGAAACCCCACGCTGGGCTGCGCCCCCCCCCCCTTTCCCTTCCTGTCTCTCTCGCTCAAGCACGTCCCTTCTAAGCCCCTCTCTGCAGACACCCCCAGTGGAACCAAGCCCAGATTCGCTGCCAAGAAGGGCCGACATTTCTTAGACTTGCCACGTTAAAGGGGCCCACACAGGCGTGCACTCAAGTCCTCCCACCATGTCCTTCTCCTGTGCACATTCAAGCAACTTGAAACACACAAAGACGTGGCTGGACCCAGCGGCCACCTGTGCACTCAGGAGGCAGGAGCGCATCTGACCTCGGGCGGGCGCACAGACAAATACAAACCCAGGCATGGACTCCCCCCCCCACCTCCCACTACCCTTCCAAGCTGGGCTCACCACAGACCCACGTGGTTTCCATCACACCACACATACAGACTCACACACACAGGCACACACAGGCCCTGCCATACAGAGAAACAAGTGCAAACCCTGAGCAGTGTCACCCTGCACAGCACCACCAACCACCACCCTTCCACTGCCATCACTACAGTCCTGCCTCCTGGTCTTTCATATGCACAGCCAAATATATACAGACACACGCTGTTCCCCTGTGCCACCATCGGTAGCCACATAGATGCTGCGTGCCTGCCTCTGGGCAGTTGGTCCAGCCCACACAGCTACAGTATTTTCCCAGACACACACAGCATCTCCTAATGCAGACATCCCCGCTCTGCCTTGTTCACAATTACCTCATTATTCTCTTGTTGACTGTAACAAGTTCATAGGTGCGCCTGACACACCCTGACATGGCGTACACAAAGTCAGGCACATGTACTGACCCTTTGTATATACCTGGGTTCCTTGTCAGTGATGTAGTACACACTGGTTTGAGGGTACACACACACACACACACACACACACACAGCATTTCTATGTACATAGCCTGGATTCAAACTCAGGAAACACACAAACTTTCTCTTGTGCTTATACAAACATACAGTGGCTCTCTGAGCAGCACAAATATACACACAGCAGAACTTGCACACTTAAGCCAGGCAGCGGTGGTGCATGCCTTTAATCACAGCACTCAAGAGGCTGGGTGGATCTCTGAGTTCAAGGCTAGCCTGGTCTACAGAGTGAGCTTCAAGGGCAGCCAGGGCTCCACAGAGAAAAACTGTTTTGAAAAAACAAAGAAGAGGAGGAGGAAGAGGAGGAGGAAGAAGAGGCTGTTGTAGACGGGAAGCAAATAGATTCACCTCCAACATGCTTTTCCTGGCCTGAGTATGCGGTATGTGTGTGTGTGTGTGTGTGTGTGTGTGTGTCTGTGTGTGGTGTGTGTGAGTCTGTGTGTGTGTGGTCTGTGTGTCTGTGTGTGCGTGGTGTTTGTGTTTCTGTGTATGGTGTGTGTGTGTGGTGTGTGTTTCTGTGTGTGTGGTGTGTGTACATGCTCCAGAGGGGACAGACCCAGATGTCTGAACCTCATGGTCAATTGCTGCAGCCTTCTAGCCCTCAGCCACAGCAGCCTTCTGCCTCCCTCCCTTGCCTGGCAAGACTAGAGGACTGAGCTCTTGTCTCTCCCCCCCCCCCCCCCCCCCCCCCCCCCCACTGGCTGCCTCTCTCCCTCCCATCTGGCAGAATCAACCAGCCCTGCCCCAGCTCTGGCTCAGGCAGCCCTGGCTGCTCTGGGCAAACTCGGGACTGGTTGGTCTCGACTGATGCCGCATCAGCAGCAGCAGCAGTAGCAGCAGCAGGGGCGAGAAGGCTTCAGGCGGCTGCCAACGTGGCAGACGGCGGGCAGGGCAGCAGGAAGGAAGCTGGGCCCATTCTGCGCCCACTCGCTGGGGGAGACAAAACCAAGGGGGCCTGAAAGAGCAAGCAGGGCAGCTGGGCAGAGGACCTTGTACGCAGCTTGGGCCCTGGGCCCACACTGCTCCCACAATGGCTGTGTGACCTTGAGCAACTTGTTCCCCATCTCTGGTCTCGTTTCCTCCTTTAGCAAGCGAGCAGTCTGGACTGGAGGAACCTTTGTCTCCAGTTCAGCAAAGGCAACTGGAGGGAGATGCAGGCTCCAGCTCTTTCAGCTCCCAAATAAAAAGTCCTCATCTTTGTAGAACTGCCTCCATTGACAAATCCTTTTCATTCTGCACTGGTAATGTCATCTCATTAACAAGAAAACAGAGCCCAGAGTGGTGGCGGCATGAGGGAGGCGGCCCACACACCTGTTATCCCAACACTCTGGGAGGGCGAGGCAGGCGGATCTCTGTGAGTTTGCGGCCAGCCTGGTCTACAAAGTGAGTCCAGGACAGCTGAGGCTACACAGAGAGACCCTGTCTCAAAAGCAAACGAGCACAAAACAAAACAAAAAAACCCAAACAAAAGAAGAAGAAAAGAGGTTCAAGCCATATGGTGATTCACGCTTGTAATCCCAGGATTTAGAAGGTTGAGGCAGGAGGATTCCCAGGAGTTCAAGAGCCGTCTATGTTAAATAAGATGGAAAAGGGGGTGCTGGAGAGATGGCTCAGAGGTTAAGAGGTTCTGTTCTCATAGAGAATTGGGATCAATTCCTAGCACTCAAAATTGTGCCTCACAATCATCTGTAACTCCAGTTCCCAGGTCCCCTGGCTCTCTCCTAACCTCTGCAGACACAAGACATGCATGTGGTGAACAGACATACCTGCAAGAAAGGACTCATATACACCAAATACATCTAAAAACGGAAGTTTATTTTATTTTATTTTATTTACTTTTGGGGGGGTTCTTTGTTTCTTAACTAAACTTTATTTTTTTAAATATTTATTTATTATTATATATACAGTGCATTTATACCTGCAGGCCAGAAGAAGGCATCAGATCACATTATAGATGGTTGTGAGCCACCATGCGGTTGCTGGGAATTGAACTCAGGACCTCTGGAGGAGCATTCCGTGCCCTCCTTAACCTCTGAGCCATCTCTCCAGCCTTTTTTTGGTTTTGTTTTGTTTTTCTTTTTCTTTTCTTTTTTCTTTCTTTTTTTGTTTGTTTGTTTGTTTTGTTTTGTTTTTTTGAGACAGGGTTCCTCTGTGTAGCCTTGGCTGTCCTCGAACTCACTCTCTAGACCAGGCTGACCTCTAACTCACAGACTGCCTCCGTGTCCCAAGCACTGGGATTTAAAAAAAAAAGAAGAAGAAGAAGAAGAAAAGCCAGATTCACTCAGCCAGTGCATGGCAAAGCTGAGATAGGATCAGAGCTCCGGAGTCGAGTCAACCTTAGAATCAGCACTGCCTCCCTTATCTTCTAGCTATCCCGTGCTTTACCCCCTCTTCAGCCTGGTTCTGCCCTGGGGAGTCAGGGCACAAAGGCCAGACAGGCCTCCCACGCGCATTCCTGCTGCCACTGAGAACACAGCTGTCAGCAGGGTCCAGAGAGCCAAAAGCCATCTCCTAAGCAGCCCACATGTCAGCTTCCAAAAAGAGCTGCCGTGGGATCCTGGGCCACCCTGAGCCTCAGTTTTTGTCGTCCTGATAGCTGCTAGAGAACGGGTGAGATGAGTTCCTGGGACCATTTGCGCTTGCAGCATTGCCTAGGGAGTGAGCAAGGCGAAACACACACCCAGGGCGTTGGGAGATGGCTGGACCCCAAGCCAAACGTGGGGTGCCTGATATCTGGGAACCTGGCTCCTGCTTTATCTGCAGGCTAAGGTGGCATCTGCACCTCCGAGGACTCAGTTCTTGTTTGTGGGAGGGATGGATAGGCAGACAGACAACAGTGTAAAGGGGAGAGGGAAAAGAGGCCTCATCTCCATGGAGTGCTTAGCAGGGAAAAGGAAAGGGGTGGAGGGTGGGGGTGGGGGACAAGGCAGAGAGAACCCTCCCCCCTCCCCCTTCTTTATTTCCTCAGCTCTGTCCTGATGCTCACTCCCCAGCCCAGTCTATGGGGACCACAAATGTGGGACAGTTACAGGAGGGTGGAGCCTCTGTGGGATCATCCTGGGAAGTGTGGAAGAGGACCCAGATGGCCTGTGGTGGCAAAGAAAGACCCGGAGTTGCCAGATGCAGCAGCACATGCCTACAGTCCCAGCATTTGGGAAGTGAAGGCGGCAAGAGAATAAAGAATTCAAGGTCACTCTTAGCTACAAACTAGTTCAAGATCATCCTGGGTAACACAGCCTGTCTCAAAGACATTTTTTGTCTGTTCGTTTGTTTTTGTTTTTCCAAGACGAGGGTTTGTTTTCACTGTGTAGCCCTGGTTGTGCTCTGTAGACCAAGCGGGCCTCTGCCTTCCTGAGTGCTGAGATTACAGATGTGTGCCGCCACACCCAGCTTCATAAGCGTGTTTTTTTTTTTTTTAAATTTGCATTGGTGTTTTGCATGCATGTATGTCTGTGAGAGGGTGTTAGATCCTCCAGAACTGGAGTTACTGACAGTTGTGAATTGCCATGTGGTTGCTGGGAATTGAACTCAGGACCTCTGGAAGAGCAGACAGGCCTCTTAACCGCTGAGCCATCTCTCCAGCCCCATAAACATTTTGTTTTGTTTTGTTTTGTTTTTTGAGACAGGGTTTCTTTGTGTAGCCCTGGCTGTCCTGGACTCGAACTCACCGTGATCAGCCTGACTCTGCCGCCAATTAAAGGCGTGGGCCACCATGCCCGGCCTTTTTTTTTTTTTTTTTAAGGAAAGGAAGGGAAGAAAAGAAGAAGCAAAAGAAATGGCTTTTAGAGTTGAAGGCACGACGGGCACTAAGATTGGGCTTCAGGAAACATCAGTAGCAGTATTTCCTCTTGTGCGTATACACACATGCGCAACGATCGTCCCCATCCTACAGATAGAGAAATCAACACTCAATGGTAGGGACAGAGCCAGGCTTTTATGCTTAGGCTGGCCAGACTGCAAAGCCAGTGTTTTTGTGCTAAGCCATGCTGCCTCCTGATGGAACGAATTGCTAATGGTGGCATTTCCGATGCAGCGACAGTGCTCTGGGAAGAGGTTCTGGACAGATGGTTCCCAATTGGGCCCCTGCCTCAGGCTAGCAGAGCAGAGGGTTGTTGGTGCAGGAGAAACTCACCCCCACCCCCGCCGCCCCTCCGTTAGGCTGTGTGTGGGATGTAGGCAGGTCCCCTCCGGACTCCTCACCATCCCCCGCCAGCCCTTTGGCCTTGCCTGGGTGACCTGCATGAGCTCAGCTTCCCAGCAGCCCTGCGGAGGAGTCAGCCAGGGCAGAGACTGCCGCTGCCCTCGCTGCTTGGCAGTGCCAGGAGAGGCGGGGCTGCAGAGAGGTGCAGTCAGCCACCAGCCTTCCTTTCTGTGCCCCAACTCCGGCACCCCTGGGGTCTTCCGCAGAGTCCCAAGCTGGGATGAATGGTGCAGAGCTGGGCTCACTGGTCAGGCCCATCCCCACTGCAGCAGCCTTGTTGAGTTGCCATTAACAAGTGGCCGGAGGTTGCCGTGTCTCCATGGAGACCAGACAGTCAGTGCGGCTCTGGGGTGAGGGCCGCGATTAGTGAGTGTCAGTTTTGCCAGCCCTGTCCTTCCCACCGCTGCTCAAGACAACAGGCCTGGAGGGTGGAGGGGAGGATTGGGAGGGGGTTCGGAGCCTCACAGGCAGGGGGCATTCAGGCCCAGCTTCAGGTGCTGTGTCTTTGTCTCCCCCAGTGGCTCCTCTGTCCCCCCCCCTCCTCCTGTCGCCTGCCTTCCTTCCGCAATCCATAATCCATCTTACACACCGCCACCAGGGTGAGTTTTCTAAAACACTAGCTGAATCCTGACACTGGCTTCCTTAAGAGTATTCCATGGCTCCTGACACCCTGGAGGCTGGGTTCAGTGCCTTTCTTCCTTCCTTCCTTTTTTTTCTTTCTTTCTTTTCAAAAACAAAAGTAAAAAAAAAAAAAACAAAAAAAAACAAAAAAAACCAGAGTCTCTTGTGTCCCAGAGTATCCCACACTGCCCTTGAACTGGATGCATACATAGCTGTGGATGATCTTGAACTGATCCTGTTGCCTCCAACTCCCAAGTGCCCAGAGTCTAGGCACTTTAGACTAAAGACCCCCGCCCCAAATGAAGGAGTATGTGAAGAGTATACCCCGTTTACATGGTGCCGGGGGACTGAACTGCGTATGGGCTTTGTATGCGGCAGGCGAGCTAGCACACTGAGCCACAAGTCTTCCACAAAAGGCTTTCCGAGCATCCTATTGGTGGGCGGGGGGGGGGGGGGGTGTCAAGGATCCTACCAGGTGTGTAAAATCGAGGTGGCAAGCAAGTTGTCTGCCTTTAGGGAGGAAAACAGCCTACCAGCCTTATGGGGGCTACATTAAATAATTATAAATGGAGAGCTTTTGGCAAGATGGCTCAGGCCTATAATCTCCTCAGCACTTGGGAAGCTGGGGCAGGAGGATTATGAATTCAAGACCAGTCTGAGTTATATAGTGAGATCGTCCCCGAAACAGAACAAAATAACAGGGAGACTGCCTATTTTGAGAGATCCATGCTAAGGGGGCAATTTTGTATGCAGGTGTAGGTATACGTGTGTGGACATATACATCTACACGTATGGAGGCCAGAGGCCAACCTTCAACTGTCTTTCTCAATCACTCACTATATATATATATATATATATATATAAAATTTTTTTTTTCTTCCTCCTTTTTGGAATGCTTCAAGAGAATTTGAGTGTCATCCCTGCCCAGGGGCCATGCTAATCTTCTTATCATTCCAGCTTTAGCTCGCTTGTTGCTGAAGCTAGCGCCACCTTAGTTTTTGACACAGGCTTCTCACTGAGCCTGGAGTTCACCAGTTCAGCCAGCACGCCTCAGGGTGCCTCCTGTCTTCATCGCCCACCCCCTCTCCAATTAGAGACTCATTCTGTTCCTCGTGTGGCAAGCATTTTATCAACTGAGCCATCTCTCCACGTCCCACTTGTAAATTATTTATCTACATATATGTGTGTGCTTGTGTGAGTGGTTTTTTTTTTTTTTTTTTTTTTTTTTTTGGTATTTCAAGACAGGGTTTCTCTGTGTAGCCTTAGCTGTCCCGGACTCGCTTTGTAGACCAGGCTGGCCTTGAACTCACAGTGATCCACCTGCCTCTGCCTCCCAAGTGCTGGGATTAAAGGCGTGTGCCACCTACACCCTGCTGCCTGTGTGAGTTTATGTGTACCTCATACACAGAGACGCCCACAGAGGCCAGAGGAGGGCATCAGATCTCTTGCTGGTGATGCTAGAAGAAGTTGGGAGCGGCTCAGAATGTGTGCTGGGAACTGAACCGGATCCTTTGCAAGGTCAGTAAGTGTTCCTAATGGCCAGGCCACCGCCCAGTGCCTATTTATTCAGACATGTTTTCACTATGTAGCCCTGGCTGCCCCGGTACTGCCTATGTAAACCCGGCTTGCCTCCAACTTACTTTTTTTTTTTTTTTTTTTTAAGATTCATTTATTTAAAGCCGGCTGGTGGTGGTGCATGCCTTTAATCCCAGCACTCAGGAGGTAGACGCAGGTGGAGCACTGTGAGTTCGAGGTCTACAAAGCGAGTTCAGGACAGCCAAGGCTACACAAGGAAACCCTGTCTTGAAAAAGAAATTAAAAAAAAGATTTATTTATTATGTATACAGTGGTCTGTCTGCTTGTACCCCTGCAGGCCAGAAGAGGGCATGAGATCACATTATAGATAGACAGTTGTGAGCCACCATGTGGTTTCTGGGAATTGAACTCAGGACCTCTGGAAGACCAGTCAGTGCTCTTAACAGCTGAGCCATCTCACCAGCCAAACTTATAAACATCTGCCTTGCCTCTCCCTCCCAGATACTGGAAATTAAGAGTGTGTGCTATAGATTTTTTTGCTTTGTTTTTGTTTTTTAAAACTCAGAGATCCACCAGTCTCTGCTTCCTCAGCACTACAAGGGCAGTGCTACCATGTCTGCCTTGGCAAGTTTGTTGTTGTTGTTATTTTTAGATGTATTTTTATTTTATTTATGTATGTGTGTCAATGTACATCACATATATGTGTGGGTACCCAAGGAGACCAGGAAAGGATGTCAGATCCCCTGGAGCTGAAGCTATATTCTGTTTCGAAATGCCTGATATGGGTGCTGAGAACGGAACTCAAGTCCTCTGGAAGAGCACAGGCTGGCCCTCAGCGCTGGTGCTATGCATCCCATGGTGACTTCTGCCTATATATGTAACTGAGACTGACCTTGAATTGCTGATCCTCCTGCCTCTGTATGCTGAGCGCTGGCCCTATAGGTTATACACCACCACACTCAACTTGCCTGGTGCTGGGGAGCGAATCGAACCCAGGACTTCTTGAGTGCTACCAACTGACCACACCCACGATAACCAAGACATTTTGACAGACTCTGATACGGTTCCACCAGTGGGCAGACAGGGAGCATTCTAGAGCGAGCGTGCCAAGGCCCCAGCCTTCTGCCCTTCTGGCCTCCTCAGCTTCCTCTCCCTGTTGCCAACCCCTCCCTCAGGGTTCCTATCTTGGTTAAAGGCAGGGCTTATCCAAATGAGGGGGCGAACGAACACAACCCCAACTTCTGAGTCATCGTCCACCCTTCCTTCTCCCCTGTGTGCGCCTCTCCTCAGCCCCTGTTCCTGTCCACTCTATCCCATCTCTTTCCACAGCCGCTGCTGACCTCCTCATGTGCGCTCCCACCATCACACCTGTCCCCAGCAGGCTCAACCACTCATTTCTTGAATTGTAGGTCGGGTACCCTGGGTGCCAGGCACTGAGCCACAGCCGGCCTTGGGGACACTACAAGGGCAGGTGCATAGTCCCTGCCCTAGGCCAGAGTCCAATCAGGGAGACAACAGATCTGTAAGATCAGAGGAGGAGGGGGGCGGGGCATAAGCTAGAGATGGGGGTGTCTAGTAGCATTTCAGAAGGACAAGCTGCTCAGTGGGGACCTGAAAGACAAGGAGTTAGTCAGGCAAAGGGTGGGGGAAGATGTTCCAGGCAGAGGACAAGCACACACTTGGGAAGACAGGAAGTAGGAGAGGTCAGAGCTGAACCAGAGGGTTTGGGGGGGGGAGGGGGGACCTCCCATCAGGAGAATGCACAGATCTCCTCCCCAGCATGACCTGTACTCTCTGCCTTCTGGTTTACTCTCTACACCACAGTCAGCATTAGGTCTCTGAAACAGGCCAAGTGCTGCTTTGCACCCACAGTCCTTCAAAGCCCAAGCTCTTAAGCACTCCAAAGGCCCTTCCGGCCAGCCACCCGGCTTGCTATTTGCTCCTCCTAGCCAGCTCCCTTCAGCCACACCCAAACAGGTCATTTCCTTTGTCTCTAGGCCTTAGCGTAGATTGTACATTCCTCCTGGATCCCCCCCCACACACACACACACTTACCCTTATCCACACACTTATCCATGTTGGGCCCAACATGGATGCACCCTTCCCCAGGAAACATTCCTGACCCTAGTTCTCCAAACCCAGGAAGTTTCCCCTCTCTGCCCTCAGACAACAAATAGCAGTTAAGGGCAGTGAATAGTGGACAGCTGATGAATGGCCGCTGCTTTGTGGGAGACTTTATAGATGCGTCTCCGCAGCCATGCTTTTTTGTTTGTTTGTTTGTTTTTTGAGACAGGGTTTCTCTATGTAGCCCTGGCTGACCTAGACTCACTTTGTAGACCAGGCTGGCCTCGAACTCACAGAGATCTGCCTACCTCTGCCTCCCGAGTGCTGAGATTAAAGACATGTGCCACCACACCCAGCTCATGATCTTTTTTTAAAAAAGTATTCTTTGGGGCTGGTGAGATGGCTCAGAGGTTAAGAGCACTGTCTGTTCTTCCAAAGGTCCTGAGTTCAATTCCCAGCAACCACATGGTGGTTCACAACCATCTATAATGAGATCTGGTGTCCTCTTCTGGTGTGCAGGTGTACATGCAGGCATGAACACTGTATACATAATCAATAAATAAATCTTAAAAAAAAAAAAGTATTCTTTGGGGCTGGTGCCCTCTTCTGGCATGCAGGCACACATGGGACCAGAGTGCTGTATAAATAATAGATAAATAAAATATTTTTTAAAAAGTATTCTTTGATTTATTTTTAGTTTGTGTTTATTGGTTTGTTGTTGTTATTGCTTGCATGTGTGTCTGTATAAAAGCATTGGGTTCCCTGGAACTGGAGTTACAGACAGATGAGAGCCACCATGTGGGTGCTGGGAATTGAATCCGAGTCCTCTGAACAAGCAGCCAGTGCTCATAATCACTGAGCCATCTCTCCAGCTTACTCCCCACCCCAACTCCAGGGTCATGATCTTTTTGTTTTGTTTTGTTTTGTTTTTATAGATAGAGTTTCTCTATGTAGCCTTGGCTTTCCTGGACTTACTTTGTAGACCAGGCTGGCCTCGAACTCACAGAGATATGCTTGCCTCTGCCTCCCAAGTGCTGGGATTAAAGGTGTCCGTGTACCACCACTGCCAGGCTGGTCATGACCTTATTTAATTCTTCCAGTTTGTAAGGCTGGAGAGATGGTTCAGCAGTTAAGAATACTGACTGCTCTTCCAGAGGACACGGGTTCAATTCCCAGCACCCACGTGGTAGTTATCAATGGTCTCAGGCTTCAGTTCCAGGGGATCTGACGTCCTCTTCTGTCCTCTGTGGGCATACATGCAGAAGAAATACCCATACACATAAAGTAAAAAAGTAAAATGAAGCTCTCCCAGCTCGTGAGCATCTGAGCATCACCCCTACTTCACTCGGGTGAGACCAAGGCTCAGAAAGGTGATGGTGACTGGGCTGGCTCCTGAGGGTAACAAGTAGCAGAGTTGGCACTTGAATCCAGGTCATCGGCTGTTGCCACTGAGACCTATGGCAATGTTTCCTCTCATCTTCCACCAAACCAGCAGCACAGTCCAAGTCGCACGTATTCAGACTCTGAGAGCCTAAGGCACAGCTATACCCGCAGGTTGGGATGCACATGTACACAGAATGAATAAACAACTTCAAGTAGCATGCTGCCAGGGGGTTGGGAGAGAGGTTCGTGGGAAGGCTCCTCAGGGTAAGCAAACACCCTCTCCAGCTGAGTGGATCCAGTTGTCATCCTGGGTCTGGCTCCTCAGTCAGCCCTTGCACCAAAAGACCTTCTAGTCTATGCTCCTTTGGGAGCAGACAGGCTCATTTTGAACTTTAGTTCTGCCCTTAGGTAGAACTGTGTGACTCTGAGTAACTGGCTTCATCTCTCTGAGTATCCGCTGCTGTAGAGATAAAGACGTAAATAATGTAGCTGCTCTTTTTTTTTTTTTTTTTTTTTTTTCCTGTGTAATAGCCCTGGCTGTCCTGGACTCACTTTGTAGACGAGGCTGGCCTCAAAACTCACAGCAGTCTGCCTTCATGAGTATACACTGCTGTGTGCCTGGTACCACAAGTTCAGAAGAGGGAATCTGATCCATCCAGATGCTTGTGAGCCAAAGTGGGTGCTGGGAATTGAACCCCGGTCCGCTGAGAAAAGAGTCAGCGCTCTTAACCACTGAACCATCTCTCCAGCCCTAATTTAATCATAATGAATGCCACCCTTAAGCCCAGGCAGCCAGGGACATGGGGCCCCAATACTTAGAAAACTCACTCCAGCGCTCCTCCAGCGCTCCTCTCCCCCCCCCCCCCCCCCCCCCCCGAATATGGCATCAGAGAGGCTAGGAGGACACACCCAGCAAGAGTCCTCCTCCCTGACTCCCTCCTCAGACAGCTCTGGGCACCAAGGACCCTAGAATCCCTGAGCCGCCTGACAGAGCTTGGGCGTGCCCTTCCACAGTTGAAACCACACTGCCAGCGTTAGATTCCTGGGCCTGACGGGGTAGCCAAAGGCAGCTGTTCACCAGGAGGAGAAGCGGAGAGCAGCACGGGGGCAGGGCGAGGCGGGTGTAGGAGAAGAAGGGCTGCCAGTGTGCTGTTGTAAGGAACAGTTTGTCCTTCTGAGTAACAAGTGCCTCAGAAGGCAGGGACTACCGGCTCCGGCTCCGTTTTAGAGATAAAGGAACCTGTTCTCAGACGAGAGAGTTGACAGTGCAGTTCAAGCCTGTTTCCAGACAGGCGTGGTGGCGTACACCTTTAATCCCAGCACTCTGGAGGCAGAGGCAGGTGGATCCCTGTGAGTTCGAGGCTAGCCTGGTCTACAAAGTGAGTCCAGGACAGCCAGGGCTACACAGAGAGACCCTGTCTCAGAAAAAAAAAAAAAAAAAAAGTCTGTTTCCTAGGCTGCCTCTGAGCTGTTATACATCTAGTTTCTAATTTTTTGTTTGTTTGTTTGTTTTTGAGACAGGGTTTCTCTGTGTAGCCTAGGCTGTCCTGGACTGGCTTTGTAGACCAGGCTGTCGTGGAACTCACAGTGATCCACTTGCCTCTGCCTCCAAAGTGCTGGGATTAAAGGTGTGGGCCACCACACCCAGGCCTAGTTTCTAATTTAACTCTCACCACAACCCCCTGAAAGTCATATTATTCTCCCCCTTCTCAGGTGAGGAAACATAGGCACAGCAAGGTTGAGAGACTTGCCTGAGGTTGCACAGCTTATAAATAACAAAGCCAAACCCTGACAGTCAAGCTTTGAACCCTAGCTCTGGTGTCCATTTTAACCATTTTATCTTAGTTAAACTTTCCCCTGATCTGGCTAGCAGCCACTGGCCTCAGTGAGAAATGAGACGAGACGCAGACACGCTGTGGCCTCTATTTGGAATACCAGAAAGAGTCTGTCATCCAAACTGACGATATCTTGATGGCCCCTATAGGAGTTAAGACGAGGCTGGGGGCTGGAGCTTAACCTGGCTTCTCACCTCTGTCTTGCAGTCTTAGGACAGCAAGGCAGGGTCCTGGGGCTGTGCAGAGAGAGGCCTCTCCAGTTTGTAACTTTATCTGTGGCCTGAGAAGATGGCGCTTCTGCAGAGCTGAGGCCAGGCCCGCCTCCTTTCCCTCTGTGGCTCAGCTGCGGGCTGTTGTCCAAGCTCCCACAGCCTAGCTAGCCCCACCTCTCCTACACCAGGCCAAGCTGCTGCTCTGTGGTCACCTGGACCCAATTTCCTTCTTCCTCCCTCCTCCCATCTCTGGGAAGCACCACTGGACTGACTGCCCTGCCAATTTTCAAAAATCTGCACTCCCCTAGGCAGCCATTTCTGTGTCGTTCCCCACCCCCCACCTATAACCTCCCCTGGGGTCTCCTATACCCCCACTCAGAGTTCCCTGGTGCATCTCCCTTCACTGCCCCCCTCCCCCATTGAGAATCACTTGGACCATCAGTCCATTTTCCATTTGGTTCCTGGCTGAACACTAGGTCCCTGGCCAGACTTCGAGTTCCCTTCCCCTGGGCGGTATCACACCATGTGTTACTCTCCCTCTCCACCTCCCGGTGCCTGGCAGAGTTGAACCCAGAGCCAGAAAGCTGCCCTTCCCTCCCCCTCCCCGCCCCCCCAAACCAAACCTTAGATCTTAGAGGCTTGGAGCCAGCTCAGCCCATTCTCCCACAAACCCTTTCTGTGCCAGGTGAAGTCTCCCCTCCCCCCCCCCACCCCCGGGGAGGACCAGGAAAGGAAGAGACTGAGCCAAGATCACCCAGATGTTGACCCAGGGCTCTCAGGCCCAGGTTCTAACCCTGTACAGAGATCAAGTTTCCAAACCCCTCAGGGCCTCATTTTCGAGCAGGAAACCAGAATAACTCCCCGTGGTGTAGCGCCCCGAACCCCAGGGGTTAATCTCGTTCCAGACAGCCACATCTGGAAAAGCCCTAAGGAGATCATTAGTCCCACTTCCCTTCTTCTACCCAGAAGCAGAAGAGACCTCCTTGGGGGGGGGGGGGTCACAGGAAACCGGGACTACAACTGAGGAACCCTGGATTCCATGTGGCCTTCGTTGATGAATTAAGCTTTGAGGGACCAGGAGGTAGATGGAGTCTCTGATAGCAGACAGACCGGGAGTGGAGAATTTCCAAGATGGCTGTCTTCACCCTCTTGAGGAAGAAGCTTTTTCTCTGCCCAGTAGGGCTCCTCTGGCTGTCAGTCTGACAAGTTCAGGACCTGTCTAGCCCAAACTGTCAGGCCTAACATCCTCCCCCTGCTTTTTGAAATTGGCCAAATCTAAATTGGGAGAAGGAAGGCCACTAAGAATCGGCTTCAGTCTGTCTGTCTGTCTGTCTACCTGTGATGTCATTGCCTACCTGCCATGGGGGGGGGGCGGGGAGAGGGGGGTTGGGGGGCGTGGTCTTGCCATGGACTATATAAAAGGACAATCCTACTTTGCCCCTCTCTCTTACTCTTCCTCTCTCTGTCCTCTCCTCCTCTGTCTCTGTCTCTCTCTGGGGTACCCCTCCCCCTTTCCTTCTCTCCCCACGCTCCTTTAATAAACCTCATATGTTCTAATATCTGGTATTTTATTATCTTATTGCCTTGTATCTTATATTAAACATAAAAGAGGCCCCCCGCCGGGCGTGGTGGCGCACGCCTATAATCCCAGCACTCGGGAGGCAGAGGCAGGTGGATCGCTGTGAGTTCGAGGCCAGCCTGGTCTACAAAGCGGGTCCAGGACAGCCAGGGCTACACAAGAAACCCTGTCTTGAAAAACCAAAAATAATGCCGGGCGTGGTGGCGCACGCCTTTAATCCCAGCACTCGGGAGGCAGAGGCAGGCGGATCGCTGTGAGTTCAAGGCCAGCCTGGTCTACAAAGTGAGTCCAGGATGGCCAAGGCTACACAGAGAAACCCTGTCTCGAAAAATCAAAAAAAAAAAAGAAAAACCAAAAATAAAAAATAAATAAATAAAATAAAAGAGACCCCCCCCTTAAAGCCCCCAGCCCTCCACAGGTGTGGTGGAGCACGCTTTTTAATTCCAGCACCCCAGAGGCAGAGGCAGGCCGATTCTGAGTTGCAGGCCAGCCTGGTCTATAGAGCAAGTTCCAGGACAGTCAGGACTACACCAAGAAACCCTGTCTCAGAAAAAACAAAACAACAACAACAAAGGAGAGACCAGGCTTTGGTCTCTGCAGGCTTCTGTAGTACCACCTTCATTTGGCAGCTTTTCCTGCCTTTTAATTCTTTAAATGGTGGAGAAAAATAACTGATCAAGACCCACAAACAGTAACAGTATCACCAACCCATTCATTCATTCATTCATTCATTCATTCACAAACCCTTGGAAGTCTACTAATTCTTGGCTCCTTGCTGGTACTAAGAACACAAAAGCCTGGACTATGGGCTGGGAATGCAGCTCTCTGATAGGGAGTTTACCCAGTACAAAGGAATGCCCGGGGTTCAATCTGGGAGCATTGCATAAAGACAGTCAAAGCTGAAGGGACAGGAAGGGGCTTCTGGGTATAGGAAATGAGAAAAGGTATCTTGGTCTGGCTTCTGCTACGTGGGTGACAACTTATCAAGATGTGTGTTTCATGTGTGCGTTCTTCTGTGCATATCTTTCCCTAAAAAGTGTTTCTGAGGCCTGGAGACTTGGCTTGGTGGTTAAGAGCACTTCCTGCTCTTCCAGCGGACCCAAATTTGGCCCCCAAGCACCAAATTGGGTGGCACACAGATGCCTGTAGCTCCATCTGACACCCTCTTCTGGCCTCCACAGGCACCTACACACCTAGCATACACTTACACAAATGCACACACATAAATAAAAATTAAAAATAAAACCAGCCTTTAATCCCAGCACTTGGGAGGCAGAGGCAGGTGGATCGCTGTGAGTTCAAGGCGAGCCTCCTCCACACAGCAAGTCTAGGACAGGCAAGACTACACAGAGAAACCCTGTCTCGAAAAACCAAAAATAAATAAATAAATAAATAAAACCAGCATGTGTGCTGGTATACACCTTTAATTCCAGCACTACAGGAATTGGAGGCAGGCAGGACTCTGTGAGTTCAAGGCCAGCCTGGTCTACAGAGCTAGTTCCAGGAGAGGCAGGACTACACAGAGAAACCTTGTCTTGAAAAAGAAAATCATTAAAAAAAAGTATTTTTGCAAAACAGTGGTGGCACACATTTTTAATCCCAGCACTTGGGAGGCAGAGGCAGGCAGGTCACTGTGGGTTCAAGGTCAGCCTGGTTTACAGAACGAGGAGGTCCAGGATAGCCAGGGTTACACAAAAAAAATTAAATAAATAAATAATAAAAATAAATAAAAAGCAAAACAGTTACAAGGTGCAGGGTATACAACTCTGCTGTAAAGAGTGATGGCTAGTTCACACAAGGCCCTGGGTTCCACCTTCAGCAAGGGGGAGGGAGGCTAGGGCAGGGAAGACAACCATAGAAATTGAGCAATTGAGCCCCCAGAGGTTTAGTGGGGTTTAGATGAGACACTGAAAAACTGTCCAATTCCAACAGGGAGAAGGAAAACTCTAAGATAAAGGTGTGTGGATGATGGGGGACAGAGGAGCTGGTCTAGCGTGGGAGTGGGGAGGGAGAATGGGAGGGTCGTTCTAGGAGATGAGGTCTAGTCAAAACCTGCATGAAATGAACACAGGTGAGAAGAGTAGGAGTGATTTTCAGCCCCTGCCTCACACTGCAGCAACGGCAAGTCACGCGTGACTCACGGCGTAAACGTGATGCAGCTGCTGCAGGGTAGGTAGCATATGGAGTCAGGCAAGGTGGTACACGCCTGCAATCCCCGCTCTTAGGAGGGGAAGCCAGGAGGATTATAACTTTGAGGCCAGCCTGGGTTAGGTAACAAGATTCTCTCGCAAAAGGCTTGGTGATAGGGTCTGTGCCTAGCATGCCTAAAGGCTTAGGTTTGACGCCCAGCACCAGAAAAGTAAGCGGGGGGGGGGGGGGGGGGGGGGGGGGAGCTGGAGGGAGGAGAGCAGGAGAGAAAAAAAGAAAAAGGTGGCGCATGCCTTTTATCCCAGCACATGGGAGGCAGAGGCAGGCAGATCACTGTGAGTTCGAGGCCAGCCTGGTCTACAAAGTGAGTTCAGGACAGCCAAGGCTACACAGAGAAACCCTGTCTCGAGAAACCAAAAAAGTAATAAATAAATTAAAAATATATTAAAAAAATAAAAGAAATAAGCTGGGTGGTGATGGCAGCAGCAGACACTTTTGATCCCAGCACTCAGGAGGCAGAGGCAGGAGGATCCCTGTGAGTTACAGACCAGCCTGGTCTACATACAGATCGAGTTCCAGGACAATCAGGGTTACACATAGAAACCCTATCTTGAAGGAGAAGAAAGAGGAGGAGGAGGAAGAAGAGGAGGAGGAGAAGGAGAAAGGAGAAGGGAGAAGGCGAAGGTGAAAGGCTGAAGAGATGGCTCAGAGGTTAAAAGCGCTGGCTGTTCTTCCAAAGGTCCTGAGTTCAACTCCCAGCAACCACTTGGTGTCTCACAGCCATTTATAATGAAATCTGTTGCCCTCTTCTGGCCTGCAGGCACACATGCAGGCAGAGCATGGTATACATAATAAATAAATAAATCTTAAAAAAAAAAAAAAAAAAAGTTGGGCATGGTTGCCCACACCTGTAATCCCAGCACTCGGGAGGCAGAGGTAGGTGGATCTCTGTGAGTTAGAGGCCAGCCTGGACTACAAAGAGAGTCCAGGACAACCAGAGCTGTTACACAGAGAAATCCTATCTTGAACATCAAAAACAAAAACGAAAAGATCAAGGATCTGGATGAAGTGGTGCACACTTTTAATCATAGTCCTGGAGCGCAAGTTCCAGGCCAGGCCGGCCAGCCAGGACTATATAGTAAAACCCTGTTCTCTTATTTATTTATTTAACTTATTTATTTATTTTCCGAGACAGGGTTTCTCTCTGTAACAGCCCTGGCTGTCCTGGACTCCCTTTGTAGACCAGGCTGGCCTCAAACTCACAGAGATCTGCCTGCCTCTGCCTCCCAAGTGCTGGGATTACAGGGATACACCACCGCGCCAGGCTTTTTTTTTTTTTTTTTTTTTTTTTAAGATTTATTGGCTGGGGAGATGGCTCAGCGGTTATGAACGTCTCTTGTTCTAGCAGAGAACCAGAGAGCCCGAGTTCGACTCCCAGTGTCCACATGGCTCCTCACAAGGATCTGTAGCCCTGGTTTCAGTGCATGCAATCTCTCAGAAATCCAGACTAAAAAAATACCAATGTACAGAAAAGGAACAAAAACAAACGAACAAAAAAAAAAAAGTTTTTTTATTTATACAGTATCCTGCCTGCATGTGTGTCTGCATGGCAGAAGAGGGCATCAGATTTCATTATAAGATGGTTGTAAGCCTCCGGAGTGCTGAGATTAAAGGTGTGTGCCACCATGGCCTGACTAAATAACTTATTTATTTTATGTGCATTAGTGTTTTGCCTGCATGTCTGTCTGTAAAGAGGTGTCGGATCCTTTGGAACTGGAGTTACAGACAGCTATGAGCTGCCATGTGGGTGCCAGGAATTGAACTCAGGACCTCTGGAAGAACAGCCAGTGCTCCTAACTGTTGAGCCATCTCTCCAGCCCCTAAAACCCTGTTCTCAAAACAAACAAAAGCCCAACCAGCAAATAAACAAACTCAAACAGATGAAGCAAGGAGCAGACCACCCTGGGCTCTGTGGGCTGTATAGGAGTTGATACTTCATCCTGAGGATTGTGGGTCATCAGAAAAGGGTTTAAGATGGGGGTTGGGGGAGGTGGGGGGGGGGGGGGGGGAAGTGGGGGAGTGACAGGAATTGCAACTGAAGCAAAGGTTGGGAGATAATGTGACCTCACACAGGTTTTATGAGTTCTAGTTACCTTCTCAGCTGTGCATGCTGCAGCGCGGTGTTGCCTAACAGGAGACACCTAACACAACACAAAAGGAATACGAGGAAATGCCCCCCATCCCCCCCAATCTCCTTCCTCAGCAGAGACAGGGCCAGGCTTGGATTCTACCCGCTTTGCAATCAAGATGCAGTTTTACAACTTGAAAAGTCACTTAATCCAGGTGCCAGGATGAGGTGGGGCCCTGCAGGTGGGGACTAGCTGTGAGGCCCAGTCCTGCAGGGCCCAGCCCTGGTCTTAGAGGAGCTTCAGCCTGTCAGCTCCTACCCACGCCCCAACTCCAGTTCCAGCCCCACTTGCTGCTGTGCTCAGCACCAGGACTGTTGCCTTCCCCCCCCACCCCCCACCCCCTTCCTAATCTTTCTCTTAGGGGATGAGAGGGCTTGGCAGTGATAGGAGCCAGGAGTTTCCTCCACCCACTCCCACTCCCACACAGCAGAACCTGCCTCAGATCCAGAGGCAGCAGGCAACCGGCTCCTGCAGAACCCAGTCCCCTGCCAGGCACTTAGGAAAGGCACTGGCAGAACTGGGTTAAGTGGTGCACCCTTGTGACCCCACCACCCAGGAGGCAGAAGCAGGTGGACCTCCGTGAATTCAAGGCCAGCCTGATCTACAGAGTTCCAGGACAGCCAGAGCTTTACAGAGAAACCCTGTTTTAAACAAACAAACAAACAAACAAACAAACAAAAACAAGACAAAAAGAATTACAGTGACTGCTCAGGACCAAAATGGTCACTGACTTCTCACTCCGACTCTGTGAGATGCTATGATTCTGTCCACACTCCAGAAAAGTGGAGAAACTGAAAGAGAGGAATTGACCCGTTTCAAACTCCCACAGCTGGCAGGTGCTGGGACTGGAATTCTGCTTTGTCCACTTCCTTGTTTGTTCCTTAGAGGAGTTTGGGCCAAGGACATGTGGAGCCAGGAGGAGAGGGCAGGAGATAAGGCTGGGTCGTGGGCAGCAGGGTTATGAACGTGGAATCTTTGACAAGAAGTGTGGGTTTTACCGCAAGAGTACTGGAGAAGCACTCAAGAGGAGGGGGCAAAGAGGTAACGTAATTAGCTGTATATTTTCAGAGGTGCATAGCACTTCATTTTATTTTGGGGGCATGTGTCTCAAGATAGGGTTTCACGGTATATCCCTGGCTGTCCTGGAACTCATTCACTATGTAGAGCAGGCAGGTCTCAAACTCACAGCTATCCTCCTGCCTCTGCCTCCCGAGTGCTGGGATAAAAGGCATGTGCCACTCTGCCCATTTTAGAGAAAGAGACAATCTGTGAGGAACTTGGTACAAAAATCCAACAGAAAAAGCTATGCCTGGGGCTGATGAGGTGTTTTATCAGGTAAATGTGCTTAGCCCTAAGAGGTTTAATGCCTGGAACCTGCAGTGAAAAGACTGAACTGAACCGGGCTGCGGTGGCATACACCTTTAATCCCCTGCACTAGGGAGGCAAAGGCAGGTAGATCGCTGTGAGTTTGAGGCCAGCCTGGTCTACAAAGTGAGTTCAGCTAGGGCTGTTACACAGAGAAACCCTGTCTCCAAAAAAAAAAAAAGGACAGAACTGAAAGATATTCTATGACCTCCACCACACACACATTTGTGCTGTGGCATGTATGTATGGACCCAAAATACCATGCTCCCCCCTCAAAAAAAAAAAAAATGTCTGTAGGGAGAAAAAAAAAAAGCTGGACCTGATGAAGAGTACTTGCAGCACTTTGGAGGTGGAGGTAAGAGGAGGAGAAGTTCAAGGTCACCCTCTCTCTGCTACATGAGCCCAGCCTGAGCTTGGTTAAGGGGGGGAAGGGCTCCACTGGGGAGACACCAAACAGACATTGGGGTTCAAGTGGGGGACTGGTTGGCTCTGGCAGATACAATAGCGGGGAGGGGGTCAAAGGTGATGTCCCAGGTGGCTTCTGACTGCAGAAAGAATCTAGTCACTGTTCTTTCCAATATTCCGGAGTGAGTGGGGACCCTCACTCGCCACCTGCCTGGCTCACCCAGGAAGATGCTTTATTCTCCAGACATCCCTGCACATTCCTCAGCCATTTGTGTATGCGTTCAGCCAACTTAATGGATCACTGAGTGGCTGCTGGCTGCTGGGCTGGGAGCTGGGGAGGCATCATTAGCGGTCCACAGCTCCAGCCTCGGGGATGGATTGGAAGTCTGGGTTAGCAGCTGACTTGTGGTGTGGGTCCTGGCTTGACCTTCAGTTTACTATGACTGGAGGCGATAGTGACGGGGCCTTTTATGTTCTTTTTTTTTTTTTTTTTTTTTTCCCCCCCGGTCATCTGTAAGATGGGAACATTAATGGCACTCCCTACGCCTGGAATGGAGTACGTACTAGGTGCTGGCTGTCACTGTTTCCTCTTTGTGAGGAGACAGATGCAATGACACACTTTAACTATGTCATCGCAGCTGTGCTAAATATCCTGATAAAGCCAGTAGGGACTGGAAGTAAGGGCTGGCTTCCTAGAGTGATTGTCAGCTGACCTGGGCTGGGCTACTAGGGAAAACAGCAGGCTAAAAGAACAGAGAGGAGGCAGGGGGTGGTGTGGAGGGACTGCAAGGTCAGGGTTTCTGTTGCTTTGCCTCTTTGAATCTCAAAGCAGGCAGGGCTGAGAAGTGGGTCAGGGGGACACGTTGCCCCATGTGATAGAAAGGACAAGCCGGGCGTGGTGGCACACGCCTTTAATCCCAGCACTTGGGAGGCAGAGGCAGGTGGATCGCTGTGAATTTGAGGCCAGCCTGGTCTACAAAGTGAGTCCACGATGGCCAAGGCTACACAGAGAAACTCTGTCTCGAAAAACCAAAAAAAAAAAAAAAAAAAAAAAAAAAAAAAAAGAAAGGACACTAAAGCCCAGAGAGGACAGTGGCTTAGCAGGTCTGTCGATGAGAAGGTGGTTTAGGGGGCTGGGGGTCGGGGACAGGCCTGAGAAGAGGCCTTTGTCCCTGTGCCTGCTGGGATGAGAGCAGCAAGAGCTGAGGCTGCAGATGGTCACCAGCAGCTGTGGTGGCCAGAACATTCCTTCTTCTGCCAGTGGGACAAGTCCAGGCTGAAGCAGGGGCCTGGAATTTTCTTCTGGTCTTTAAAAAAAAAAAAAACCAACCCAAACCTACTTTAGTCAACATTAAGTTGTGCTGTGACTTCAAACAGATACGGCTCTGAACTGCCCTTCCTGGCCCTAGATTTATTTCCACCCTTCCCACCCACCCCCCAAGTCCCCAGGATAAGCCTACAGAGAAGCTAGTTTCTGGGAAAGACAAGGAAGTCTGGGGTTGGAGTCCAGACTTTGTGGCGAGTCTTGGCTCAGCTCCTCTTACTTGCTGTGTGACCTCACCCAGGTCATCAGGCCTCTCTGGGTCCACCAACCGGAAGGGAGGGTGGGATGATATAAAAGGACGCCGGCCTCCAGCCAGTGGCAGCTGCTTTGTCGCTCTCCAAGTTAGAGGCACTTGGACCTGTTAGGGGTTGTGTGTGTGTGTGTGGGGGGAACCTGGGGCGGGGGGAGAGGTTGGTGGTGGTGGTGGTGTCTGGAAGCTGGAGACAGGCAGCTTTTCATCCTTGCTGGCCCAGGGTCCAGGCAGGTTGGCAGGCTACGTAGCCCGAGATCACGTTTCAGGCTAGTAGGGGCCTTTCTGTGACCTCAGCCTGCCAGCTCTGTCTCTGCCTTCCTTCTCCATCCACACCAGAGGGAAACAAGCAACATCCCACCCAAGGTCACTGGCCAGCAAGTGGCTGTCCTTCGGCCTGCCCTTCCCTCCCCTCCTACTGGAGCCAGCCCCCACCCCCGCAGCAGCAGCTCTCCCTGCAAAGCCTTGGTCTCCTGGGCCATTAGGAATCTGCCAGGCGAGGCGTGGTCTTTTTCCTCCCTCTTGCTTCTTGGCTTGTTTTCCCAGCTCTCCAAAAGCTGCCTCCTGCAAAAGCCTCCGGGTGCATGTACAGGAACATTTTTCTTAAAAAAAAGGGGGGGGGGCAGGCTGGGGGAGACGAGAGAGAGAGAGAGAGAGAGAGAGAGAGAGAGAGAGAGAGAGAGAGAGAGAGAGCGTGCTAGCTGTGGTTTGGGTAGAAAATTAACCAGCTCCTTAATCCTAGCCTGCAACCTCTGCCTCCCCAGGCAGCCTGTTGGCTCTAGGCCCTGGAAAGAAAGCTCTGCTCCAGCAAGAGGCCTAGACCTGTCTCCGCCCCCCACCCCGCTGCCCGCCCCCCAATCCCACTTGCATGTGTGTCACCTCCTTTTCTTTCTGGGTTTGGTGTGTCTTTTGGAACCTGGAGACTAGCTGCAGAGCGCTCAGCAGGGCTGAGAAAATGCAGGGGCTGCAGAGGGAGCTGGTAGGAGACCTCACTTCCCTGCCCACTTGGCCATTTCTCTAGACCAGAGGTTACAGGATCTGGATTGTTCAACCCTAGCCTATCCCTCCTCTTCCTGCTGTCACTCCTTTCCTATGAATCACTAGTCTCTGCAGTGCAAGTTCCCCCAGGGCCATCGCCACCTGGTAGCTTTGCAATCTTCTATTCTTCTTCTTCTTCTTCTTCTTCTTCTTCTTCTTCTTCTTCTTCTTCTTCTTCTTCTTCTTCTTCTTCTTTGTCATTTACTTTCACATTCTAAGTCTGTGCTTATTGGAACCCTCTACAGAAGTGGCAGCCAATGTCCCCACCCCTTGCTCTTGCTGAAGAATCTGTAATTAAATGTGGTTCCCATGGCTGTTTCAGTGCCTGATGTGTGTCTTGAATGAATGAATGAATGAATGAATGAATGAATGAGTGAATGCAAGCCATAAACAGAACCCCCTAAATCATGTGAAGGGCCATTTGGCAATGGCATATCCCTGTTAAAAGGCCAGTGAGTGAGCCGGGCATAGTGGCACCTGCCTGTAATCCTATCACTCAGGAGGCAGAGGCAGGTCTGGTCTACAAAGTGAGGCCATGGCTACACAGAGAAACCCTGTCTCAAAACAACAAACAAATAAACAAGGCCAGTGAGTGAGGCGGTGCAGCAGCTAATCTCAGCATTCAGGAAGCCACCCAAGTGGGATTGTGCAGTGTTCAAGGTCAGCCTGCACTCCCTAGCAAGTACCAGGTCAGCCAGGGCCACACTAGTAATATTCATTTCTCAGAAAAGCAAATCAGGCCAGTGATCTGGCACAGCGGGTAAGGCTGCTTGCTGCCAGGCCTGATGACCTGAGTTCAATTCCCACATGGCTGAAGGCTACAGTCAGTCCACTCCCATTTATGATAAATACACGTAAAACAAAACAAAAACAAAGCTGGGGGTGGCGCAGGCCTTTAATCCCAGCACTCAGGAGGCAGAGGCAAGGTGTGAGTTCGAGGCCTGCCTGGTCTACAAAGCGAGTCCAGGACAGCCAAGGCTACACAGAGAAACCCTGTCTCAAAAAACAAAATACAAAAACAAACAAAACAAAACAAAACCACCAACAACAAAAGAAACCTTTCACACACGCCCAGTATCTTTATTGATGATGCAAACCTCTGTCTCTATCAGCCCCTACAGAGGCTTTTTTTTTTCCTTCAGTAAATGATTTTCCCTCTTGCATCTAGACCTTTGCCTGCAATGCTTTTTTTCTTTGTTCTTTTTCCAGACAGGGTTTCTCTGTGTTAGCCTTGGTTGTCCTGGAACTTGCTCTGTAGACCAGGCTGGCCTCGAAATTACAGAGATCTGTCTGCCTCTGCCTCCTGAGTGCTCACTCTTTAACTTGCTTTTGGCTCACCCATTACCCAACAAGTGCATATAGAGCCACCAACAAGACAAGGACACTTGTGGTGGCGCATGCCTTTAATCCCAGTACTCAGGAGGCAGAGGCTGGCGGATCTCCGAGACCAGCCAGGTCCATAGAGGGAGTGCCAGGATAGCCAGGGCTACACAGAGAAACCCTGCCCCGCCCGCATGTGTGAGGGGACTCATGTATGCTAGCAAACTCTACCACAGAGTGACAGCCCCGCCCTTTTTACTTTTTATTTTGAGATAGTTTTTTTTTTTTAAAGATTTATTTATTATGTATGTATACAGTGCTCTACCTGCATGTAACACCTCCATGCCAGAAGAGGGCATCAGATCACATTATAGATGGTTGTGAGCCACCATGTGGTTACTGGGAATTGAACTCAGGACCTCTCGAAGAGCTCTTAACCAGTGCTCTTAACCTCTGAGCCATCTCTCCAGCCCCTTGAGATAAAGTTTTATTAAATTGTCTAGGTTAGTGTGAACTCACTCTGAAGCATGGCCTTGAATTTGAAATCATCCTGCCTCAGCCTTATCTGCTGCTTATTTTCTGTGTGTGTGTGTGTGTGTGTGTGTGTGTGTGTGTGTGTGTGTGTGTGTGTGTGTAGAGGTCAGAAGATAGCTGCAGGAATTGTCGGTTCTCTCGTTCCACCATGCAGACCCTAGGGATCGAACTCAGGTCCTCAGACTTGCCAGCAGGCACCTTTAACCATTGAGCCATCTATCTCATTCCACTTTTGATAAGGTAGCTTGGAATGGTCTCAAACTTACTATGCAATCAAGGAGGATGACCTTGAACTCTTGATCTTCCTGCCTCCGCCTCCCAAGTGTAGGGATTACAGTGTGAGCTATTGTGCCCACTCTGCTTCATGTGAATTTTTCTGTATGGCTTCTTTCTCATTAAGAAGCACTTTCAGACACAGGCTGGGTGGATTGATCCTAGGTCACCGGTGCCCCGCTTAAGCCTGACAGGAACAGACAGCAATCTATGCTTATTAAATGAACAGACTGGTAAAGAAGGTCAAGTTCAGGCAGGATTTGGGCTTTGTGTGTGTGTGTTGGGGGGGGGGGTGAATGGGTGCCGGGGAGTGAACTCAGGTCTTGCTGGGGGTAAGTGCTTTGTCTATGCAATAGCACTAGGCTACACCTCAACTGCATGCAGGATTTTGAAGGTAAGAAGAAAAAAACACAATGTGTTTTTGCTAAGGGAACGGACTCAGGACAGACAGACACAAACCCTCTTCCTCCAGGCACTGAATGGTGCCAGGCACACGTGGACACCATGTTAACTGGTGTTACTATTATCTCTGTCCTGAGCCTTTGGGTCATGGTCATGTCAGGCATCCCCCTTCCTCCCCCCCCCCCCCCCGCCTTTTTTATCTGCTATCTCATCTAGTCCTTACTAAAGCCCAAAGAACCAGGGGTTGGTTGTTGACCCTTTTTGTAAAGAAACAAGTGACTGGAAGCAGGTGGAACAGTTTGCTTATTATAAGCGCTTGCTGGTTAAGTGGCAGGAATGGGATTTGAACCCAGGTCTCTCCAACCCTGCCGCCCACCCATGCTCCCTGGCTGCAGCACCTGCCTGCAGGGCGAGGCAGAGAAGAAGGTGGCACAGAGGCATGGTGGGAAGGCAGGGAGGCTCCACTGAACTGGGGGCCTCAAAAGCAGAGCAGCAGGCAGTTTCTTTCCAGAGCTTTCATTCCAAGCAGGTGAAAAACCCCACAGAGGGCCCTTCTCTCATCCACAACCCCCCCCCTTACCACCTCCTCCCAGCTGCCTCTTCCACCACGCTGGGAGGGGGAGGTCAGGTATGCCGCTGGGGATGCAGTGGGGGAGCGGAAAGAGGAGGTGGGGGAACATCATTCCAGATCCTTCCCCTCTAGCACCCCCCTTCTCCATCAAAGGCGCTTGGGGAGGAGAGCGCATTCCAGGTGGAAGGGACTGCAAACACAAAGGCGGCGGATTAAGGATGTGGAGGCGGGGAGAGCCTGTGAGCCAGGCTGGAACCGAGGTCTGGGGCCCCCTGGGACTGTTCAGTGAAGAAGAACTTGTTGAGAGAGAGAGAGAGAGAGAGAGAGAGAGAGAGAGAGAGAGAGGGGAGAGAGGCACTGTGTACTCAGCAAGAGCTGAGGATGGCAGGGGAAGGGGAGTGGCAGGGACCAGGGACTTTCTGGGCTCTGAGCACAGTGCTCTCCACCCACTCCCCTACAGACAGGGGTGGGGATGCAGGTTGCAGAGAAGAGATTCTCTTTGATGCCTCGGTTTTGTACCTGGCTCTGCTAGTTCTATACCAAGACGCTGGCTTGAAGCTCTTTAGGCATTTTTCTCGCATTGCACGTTCTCGCCCTCTCTACAAGATCCATATAATCGCTCCATTTTATGAACAAGAAAACTGAGGTTCTGCCGGTTATGTACCGTGACCGAAATCAGACAGCGTGTTTGGATTATCTGGCTGGTTAGTTTTGTGGTTTTGTTTTTATTATTGTTGTTGTTACTAGTTTTGAGACAGGGTTTCTCTATGTAACAAGCCCTGGCTGTCCTGGACAGGCTTTGTAGACCAGGCTGGCCTTGAACTCGCAGAGATCCACCTGGCTCAGCCTCCCAAGTGCTGGGATTAAAGGTGTGTGCCACCACTGCCCCAGCCTGTGGTTTTATTTTTTGAGACAATCTAACTAAATAGCCCTGGCCCCAAACATACTATCCTCTTACCTCGGCCTCGGGGTGCTGGGGTTATAGTGTTCCCCGCACCCAGGGCCAGATTGTGTTAGAGACAGATCTAGGAACCAATGGTCTGTCTCTCCGGGTCTGTTTCTACAGGTGGCAATTTTGCCTGACAGACCAATGGGCTGTTCTCGCAAAGGGTTCCTGTCCCCATAGCAACGACGACAGGAACTCCCCGGTGGACTGCACTTTAGAGTTTGTGCAGGCCTTATTGCTTGAATGGCTAGAAGCTTTATCAGCCCTATTTCAGAGATAAGGAAACTGAGGCTCGGGAAAGTGGGTGTGGCCCCGCTAAGGTTGCAGAGCCATTAAGTTAAGCTGCAAAGCTGTTCTGCAAATGGATCACAGTGACTGGAGTTTTCCGACTCCCCTGTGGGGGAAGAAGGTCTATTTCAGGCTCTTCTCAGGGGGGACAGTTCGATTTCGCTGTAGTTTTTTGAGACAGGGTCTATTTAGGTATCTGAGGCCCTGCCACCACTCCCAGTCAGCTTGACCTTTCAGAGCTCAGGAAGAGACACAAGGTGTGGTGGGCTTTAGGACTTGGAGGCGCTGCTCCCAAGACTGGGCACAGTGGGTTCAGCTCTTTTTTATTTACTTATTTTTTATATTTTACTTTTTTTTTTGTTTTTTTGAGACAGGGTTTCTCTGTGTAGCCTTGGCTGTCCTGGACTTGCTTTGTAGACCAGGCTGGCCTCGAACTCACAGTGACCTGCCTGCCTCTGCCTCTCCAGTGCTGGGCTTAAAGGCGTGCACCACCATACCAGGCTAGTGGATTCAATTCTAGCTAGTGCTTCCTGACTGGGTGTCCTGGAGCCAGGCACTTAGCTCCTCTCTTCTTCCTTGACCTCATGAGGGAACAGAGAACCCATAGGCTTGCTGTAAGGATTGCATTAATAGAGCCGGTATAGTGGTGCATGCCTTTAATCCCAGCACTTGGGAGGCAGAAGCAGGTGGATCTTTGTGAATTTGAGGCCAGCCTGGTCTACAAGTGAGTCCAGGACAGCCAAGGCTACACAGAGAAACCCTGTCTTGAAAAACAAAACAAACAAACAAAAAGAATTGCATTAATAAACACATGTACAGCATTAGCACAAACCCAGCATACAGTAAATGCTGATTAAATGTTGATGATTATTAATATTTTTACCATATGTAACATTACCTTCTTAGAAAGCAAATTGTGTAGCTATGTCATCTATCCAGGAAATACCAAGATTCTTATTGGACAACTTGCAAGCAAAGCCCCCAAACCTTAATTTCTATTGCAGGCATCACTGCTGACACCAACACGTTAAGGATTTTTACTGATGTTTGAGGCAGTGTCTCACTATGTAGCACCGACTGTCCTGGGACTCTCTAGGTGGACCAGGCAGGCCTTGAACTCACAGACATCAGGCTAACAACCTGCCTCTGAGTTCTGGGATTGAAGGTGTGCCATACTAGGCTTGATTTGTAGTTTTGAAACAAAGTTTTGCCCAGGTTGTCCTGGAATTCATTATGTAGTCCAGGTGATGCTCCTGCCTCAGCTCCCTGAGCACAAGCACCGCAATCATGAACCACCGCCCTGGGCTTCATAACCACAATCACTGTCGGATCTGTTACACCACCCGATAGCTGCTGATAACACGCCAACCGCTCAGTCACTGCCCTAAGTGCTTCATGTCTACCGTCTCCTTAAAAAGATTTTGAGACAGGGTCCTGTGTAGTCCAGGGTGGTGTCAAATTTGTTATGCAGCTGAGAATGACTTTACCTTAAATTTCTCTTTTTTCCTTCCTTCCTTCCTTCCTTCCTTCCTGTTTTTGTTTTTGTTTTTGGAGACAGAGTTTCTCTGTGTAACAGCTCTGGCTGTCCTAGAACTTGCTCTGTAGTCCAGTTTTTGTTTTTGTTTTTTTGTTGCTTTTTTTGTTTTGTTTTGTTTTTTCGAGACAGGGTTTCTCTGTGTAGCCTTGGCTGTCCTGGACCCACTTTGTAGACCAGGCTGGCCTCGAACTCATAGAGATCCACCTGCCTCTGCCCCCAAGTGCTGGGATTATAGGCGTGTGCCACCATGCCTGGCCTTGTTTTTGTTTTTGGAGACAGGGTTTCTCTGTGAGGCCTTGGCTGTCCTGGATTCACTTTGTGGACCAGGCTGGCCTCGAATTCACAGAGATCCACCTGCCTCTGCCTCCCAAGTGCTGCTTTTGTTTTTTTGAGACAGTATTTCTCTGTGTAACAGTCCTGGCTGTCCCGGACTCACTTTGTAGAGCAGGCTGGCCTCGAATTCACAGTGATCCACCTGCCTCTGCCTCCCAAGTGCTAGGATTAAAGGTGTGTGCCACCACGCCAGGCTCTTCCTTCCTTCCTTCCTTTTGGGGTGGGCAGGTGGGATAGAGTTTCTGGGTAGCCTTGGCTGTCCTGGAAGTCACGCTGTAGAGCAGGCTGGCCTCAGAGAGTGCTAGAGTTAAAGAAATGTGTCACCACTACCATCACCAGGCCAACCTTCAGTTCCGAATCCTCTTACCTTCACCTCCTGAATGACAGGATAGCAGAGGAGCCACCATGTCTACTTGTTTTAGACAAGGTCTCATAGTGTTGCCCAGACTAACCTGGAACGGCTGATTTTCCAGCTTCAGCCTCCTGAGTACTGGGATTTCAAACCTAGCTCAATTTCATTTACTCTTTACAGCTCCAGGAATGTAGGCTGGCTGGCTGGGAGCTCACTCTGTAGACCAGGCTGGACTCAAACTCAGAGAGATCGACCTGCCACTCCCTCCACAGGAGGAGGCCAGAAACAGCTTTAACCATTTCGTTCTATTCATTTTGAAACAAGGTCTTCCTGTGCAGGCCGAACTAGAGTCAAACGTGCTATGTAGTCCAGGTTGGCCTTGAACTCCTGCCTCAGTTCTCAGATTGGAAGTGTGCACCAGCAAACCAGTACAGTGTACGTACCTGTACTGTTAACACTCAGGAGGCTGGGGCTGGAGGATTACTAGGGGCTTGAAGCTAGTGTGGGCCATATAGCAGGGCTACCAGCCTGGAGCGATGACTTGGCAGGGCTTGCTGCTCTTCCAGAGGACCTGAGTTCCAGGACAAACATTTGTGGTAGGGAAGGAGGGCAAGTGATATCTGGCCTTAACTCCAGCTCCAGGGGACAGGATGCCAGATGTCTGTCCTCTGTAGGTTCCTACCTACCTACCTACCAACCTACCTACCTACACACACACACACACATACACACACACACACACACACACATACACACACACACACACATACACACACACACACACATACACACACACAAATGTGGGCCAGGTGTGGTGGGCCTCTTAATCCAAGCACTCAGGAGGCAGAGGCAGGCGGATCGCTATGAGTTCAAAGCCAGCCTGGTCTACAAAGCCAGTCCAGGACAGCCAAGGCTATACAGAGAAACCCTGTCCTGATAAAACCAAAAATATTTATTTTTTTAAAATAGTGTGTGTATGTGTGTGTGTGTGTGTGTGTGTGTGTACATGAAAGTTGAAGGACAACTTGGTTCTCTTGTTCCACCAAGTGGGTTCTGGGGAGTGAATTCAGGTCATCCGGCTTTGCAGCAAGCACACTTGCCTGTCGAGCCATCTCAGTAGTTTCTATTGAATGGGTGAATCCAGTAATGAATAAACAGCTCCTGGGAGATTTGTGCACTCATACGCTAATTCCACCATTAACTCACTGAACCCTCACAACTGCTCATAAAGATGTCTTCTTTTAGGTTTAATTATTCTTAATGTATTGTATGCATGTACATATACAGGGCGTTCAGAGGTCAGAAGAGGGCGTCAGATCTCCTGGAAGTAGGGTTACAGGTGGTTGTGAGCCACTTTGTGGGTGCTGGAAATCAAACTTGGATCCTCTGTGCTCCCTTTTTGTTTTTGTTTTATTTTTTTCCAAGATAGGGTTTCTCTGTGTAGCCTTGGCTGTCCTGGTCTCACTTTGTAGACCAGGCTGGCCTCCAATTCACAACGATCCACCAGCTACTGCCTCCCTAGTGCTGCGATTAAAGGCCTGTGGCATCACTGCTTGGCTGAATGTGTATCTCAGGCTGGCCTCGAACTCCTTGGATCCTCCTTCCTCTGCCTCTTTCGGGAAATCCTATTGGCATGTGCCTCCACAATCAGCGCAGCAAGTGCTCCTAACCACTGAGCCATCTCTTTACCCCGTTTGGTTGTTCGTTTGTTTGTTTTATTTGTTTTTTTGAGACAGGGTTTCTCTGTGTAGATCTAGCTCTCCTGGAACTCACTCTGTAGACCAGGCTGCCTGCCTCTGACTCCTTGAGAGCTGGGATTAAAGGTCTGCGCCACCACCGCCCAGCTTTCTCTAGCTCCTGTTGTCCACGTTAGAGAACAGGTCCGTGAGGTACAGAGAGACTGAAACTGCTGAAGTTATGTTTTGATCTTAGGTCCGTCTGATCCCAAAGCCACTGTCATTGACAGAGTTGTCTTCCTGAACAGTCAAACCTAGGGCTACATAATGGAGACCTTGTTTATAAATAAACAAACACATAAATAAAACTCAGCCTCCGGCTGCCTCATGAGGGGCCCCCCAGTGAAATCTTCACTTGGTTTCTGTGTAGATCAGTCACCTACTTGTCATCTCTTTTCTCGACCTCCAGAATGCTAGGCACATGTTGACATCCCTGGGGGTTACTTTTTCCACAAGAATATTGGTATAGCTGGTTCGTAGCTGAGGGCCCAAGACTATAGGGACTAGAGCGAAAGGAACCCTGACCCGGCATCCTTAGGGCCATCCTGGCCCACTGAAGGGATGGGAAAAGAAAGCCTTTGTCAGGTGACTAGATGTCTAGGAGTAAGAAATACAGATAGAGATGATAAAAAATGTCATTTTGAGTTCTGTGGTCACTTCCAGTCACCTGGTGACTATGGGGGAATTCTGTCACGAATTCAGGGTGTTGTAAGTGAGGGTGTACATGTGCCAGAGACTAACCTCAGGTGCTGGCCTTCGGGCAACTACTTTGGGTTTTGTAATCGGCTCTCTCTTTAACCTAGATTGGACCAGCCAGCTGGGCTGGCTGGACCTGACAGTCCTAATACAAATCTACCTGTTTCTGTCTCTCCAGCGCTGCTGGATTACAGATGTGCATCATCGGGCCTGGCATGCTTTATTTTGAATCTGAGTTCTAGAACTCAGGTCCTCACGCTTTCAAGGTGACAGCGGCTGAGCTATGTCATTCCCCTACCCCTGGAGCCCTGCCCCCCTTTTTGTTTGTTTGTTTGTTTGTTTTTCGAGACAAGGTTTTTCTCTCTCTCTCTCTCTCCTGTGCCACCACACCCAGCCCCAACACTCTTTTTAAAAGTAAGATCAGTTCGGTGGGGGTAAATGGTGGTGGTGCACGCCCCTAATCCCGGCACTGGGGAGGCAGAGGCAGGTGAATCGCTGTGAGAGGCCAGCCTGGTCTACAAAGTGAGTCCAGGACAGCCAAGGCTACACAGAGAAACCCTTCCTCAAAAAACCAAAAGGAGGGGAGGGGAAAAAAAAAAAAAAACAAAAAGAAAGGGGGGAAAAAAAAAGAAAAGAAAAAGAAAAAGTAAGCTCAGTTTACTGCAAAGAGCACAGCAGACATGGCTGTAACTGAGCAGCTACCTGCCTCAGATCTGTTCCTCCGTAAGAGGCCAACTATATGTTATACAGAGTTGCTCTAGAACTAGAATAGTCACCTTGTCACCTAGCTGCAGCATTTAGAACTCAACAGGCCACCGAGGCGTGCATCCTCCTGTCTCCCACCTTCACGGACTGGAAGGTGTGCCTGGCCCTGCTTGCACCTGTTTTGCAGAACAAAGTGAGAGCTAGGTAGGTAGGAGTTGTCTGAAGCTGCAGAGCGAAGTGACAGGTGTGTCTAGCTCACCTGACAGTGGCCTCTCAGAACTAGCGCCCAACCTCAGGACCCAAGCTTCTCTTCTTGTTACCCATCCTTTGGAGTGAGCTGAAACCTATGACTCACTCTCCCCACCCGACTTTCGGTCCCGCCTGGGACAAGGCGTGAAGGGACAGACCTATCTGCAACTTGGGGGGGTACACAGAAAGTTCATAGGCTTGGCACATTCCTTACGCAAAAAGTACTGGCTCTCTTTACTCTACTAAAAAACAATTAGCCTTTAAAACACGTTAGATGCGGTCTTTTATTTTCTTAGCTGATATTATTCTACTCGAACTTGGGTGTCGATTTACCTTTATTCCCATCACCGATTCACTTGGTTTGCCCTCGCCTCTGTTTACTCCGATTGCGGAAGTCGCTCGGGTGGAGTTCCCGGGACACTACCTTTGAATACGTCTTTTGCGTACTTATTTAATTGGCATTGGATTCAGACCAATGGGATAGCTGGGAGCCCGGGGCGGGTGGAGTAGGTAGCCAATCAGAAGGGTTGGCGGGGTGTGGCTGCGTCCCGGGGCGGGGAATCACGTAATGGCGGATTCAAGCCGGTGGAGTGCAGTTGGGGGCGTAGCGCGCTAAAGGGGGGCGTCCGGCTGTGTACCAGCCCGCGAAGCGGTGGCCTGGAGCGCGCTCCGTGGGGGACACGAGCCGGCTGGGCAGCCCTTCATGTCGCTGAGGGCAACTGCGCGTGGTCAGGTGAGCAACAAGTCCCCCTGGGCGCGCCCGGCTGTGAGGCGCGAGCGCCGGCCTGGACGTCCCTGCAGGGTCCCGGGGGTGGGGTGGGGAGGGGGGGGATGACATCGGTGTCCGCCCTGGCTGTCGTTGCTCGCATGCTGTCAGCCCTGTGGCGACACTTCAGGAGTGGTGGTGACTCAGAGTGCCCTTCGGAGACTTGGGAGGGTCGGCGAAAGTGTGACGACCGGTGGCCCTGCCACCACTCACTGTGTGTGTTCTTGAGCAGGTCACTTCCGTCTTTGCGCCTCAGTTTACCGTTTGTTAGAAAGACTTAGCAGAAGTGTGTGAATTAGGTTTCAGCAGTTTCCCTGAGCTCTTGGATAAGTTGTTTTCCGGCTGAGCCTCAGTTTCCGTATTTGGACCATGAAGTAATATTGAGGTGCTCTTTGAGGTCCGGGGCCTTCCAAACTGGGGAGTGGGTAGGACACTGTCTAAGTGTGCTCGCGCACGTGTGCACAGAATGAGCTAGAGAGAAAGGAGCGTTGGCTTATGGGGCCACTTGGACCAAAGCATGGGTGCTACCCAGATCTTGACGGGGTAGGGCCAGCGGTCCTTTGGTCCTTTGAGATGAGGAAGTTTTATACCGTCGTTCATAGATTCAGAGATGAGGAGGAAATCATTGGAGCCATTAGGGCTACTGTTGGCATCTAAACCCAGCACTGAAGAAGAAGAAAGCCAAGAAAATGTTAATGGTTGTCCTACTGTGTACCAAACCTTAAGTATGTGTTCTTGTTTCGTTTTTTTCTAGTTGTTCTTGCAGGTTGACGGATGCGGAAGCCAAGTTTTAGAGAAGTTAAGTAACTTGCTCAGGGCGACACGGTAGTGTGTGGCTTACCAGTGTGCGGGTGTTTCCTCTGGGAAGAACCAGGGTAGAGGTGCTCTCTTAAAAAGTTTGCTCTGAGCAGGGCATGGTGGCGCTCGCCTTTAATCCCAGCACTCAGGAGGCAGAGGCAGGTGGATCCCTGTGAGCTCGAGGTCAGCCTGGTCTGCAAAGTGAGTCCAGGACAGCCAAGGCTAACACAGAGAAACCCTGTCTTGGGGGGGGGGGCGGACACCAAAAAGTTTGCTCTGTCAGAATTGGAGGGAGAGGTCTAGCCCAGAGATTTGATTTCACTTCTAGTGTGGAGACAGGCTAGGTCTTGAGCTCAGGATTATTAATTATAAGTCCATCCCCTTTTCCTCACGTTGTGACTTGGAAAGGGCCATTCCTACGTGTTAACAATTACCTCAAAGTGTGTCAGAACAGCAGAGAATTCAGTTCGAGTCCCATGCAGGTGCCCTGCAGAAGAAAGTTCACTAGCTTTTGCAGTATAGACTTGAGTTTTGTTTCAGAGTGGTGCCCTCTCTGTCTTTTCTCATCTCTGCAAGAAGGTTATGTTTTATTGGGAGGGAGAAATTACCGATCTGTTAGTTTAAATTTCTTTAAGTTCCTTGGGGGTGAAAGTTCAGATAGCCTGCTGTGCTATCTGAACTTAGTGTGTCTGTCTTTGTATTTTCCTTATCTTTTAAGTGAGTGAAGACTTTGGGTAGGAGGTAGTTGGGTGCCTTAGCCCTTAAGTTTTCTAAATCTCAAGAGCTTTGGGTTAATCAAAAATAGGTCCAGCTGTGGGTATTGTTCTCATATGTCAGTGGTGGGGAGGAAAATTGGAGGAGGAAGTTGCCGAGAAAGAGGGCGTTTCTTAGCTGTGGAGCCAATATGTATTTTCTTTGTTTGAAATTCTAAAACCAGAAAAGCAGCAACTAAAGGAGGAAGGAAGGAAAGAACTTCCAAACCCCGCTTCCTGTCAGAGAGCTGGAAGGACTGTCCTGGGCCAAGTGGGAGGCAGTGCTTGCCTTGAAAAAGGCCATTAAAACGGCTGGACTTTGAGACCGGTCTTCTTAGAGCCTAGAATCCAGAATGGAAAAGTTTTCAGTCTTAAATCCGCTAAGATACAGTTTTTGTTTTTGTTGTTGTTTTGAGATAGGGTTTCTCTGTAGCCTTGGCTGTCCTGGAACATGCTCTATAGACCAGGCGGGCCTCGAACTCAACAGTGATCTGCCTGCCTCTGCCTCCCTGAGTGCTGGGACTGAAGGCGTGCGCCTTCACCCAGTTTAAGATAAATGTTTAAGGAACATTTTATGGAGTTAGCACTGTTGGTTCATTGTTCCTACCATTCTTTCTAGTCTTTGATTTGTGTTGTTTTTGTTTCTTGAGACAGAGTTTCTCTGTGTTGGTGTCCTGGACTCATTTTGTAGATCAGACAGGCAGTCCTGACATAAAACTTTTATTTTAATTAAAATGTAGTTGATGAGCTGGGTGGTGGTGGTGCATGCCTTTAATCCCAGCATTGGGAGGCAAGTGGATTACTGTGAGTTCGAGGCCAGCCTGTTCTGGAAAGCAAGTCCAGGACAGCCAAGGCTACACAGAGAAACCCTGTCTCGGGAAAAAAAAAAAAACAGTTGATGGGCATCTTCTCTTAGGTACCAAAATATTCTTTTTTTTTTTTTTTTTTTTTTTTTTTGACACAGGGTTTCTCTGTGTAACAGCCAAGGCTGTCATTGATTCTCTTTGTAGACATGCCTAGCCTGGAACTCACAGTGACCTATCTGCCTCTGCCTCCCAAGTGCTGGGATTAAAGGTGTGCTCTGGCCCAAAATATATCTTTTAGTACTTTCACTGTACTTGATTTGATAGGGTAAAATGACCCACTCCACTTTTTCTTTAATTGTGTCTGCTGAGCAGATGCACTTTATAGCTGAGTTATAGTACCCGCCCTCTCTGTCCCCCTCTTTTTTGGGGTGGGGTTGGAGACAGAATTTCTCTGTTACACAGAGCCCTGGCTATTCTGGATTTTCTTTTTAGCCCAGGCTGGCCTCGAACTCATAGTGATTCTCCTGCCTCTGCCTCCTGAGTGCTGGGATTAAAGGTGTGGGCCGCCACCACCACCTGGTGCTGTTCTCCCCTTTTATAAATAATAATTGATAGGTTTTTTTGCCTCTTTATTTCCTTTTTTTCCCCTCTTTATTTCCTATAGCAATTGAGAGAAATAGCTTTTCTGTACACTCAGAGAAAGATTTGTGCTTGCAGAATTTTAGAGCTGATTTTTTTTTTCTTTAGGAAAGTGCTTAGTGTAATGTGGGATAATCACTAGTAAATGGAATTTGGGTTTCTTCCCACCCCCCCATCCTTCCATCCCCCTTGCCCCCCCACGTCCAGTGTATTGAGACAAGTTCTCTTGTAGCACAGGCATGCCCGGAATTAGCTATGTAGCTGAGGATGACTTTGAACTCTTTTTTACTTATTTATTTTTTAAGATTTATGTGTATGGGAATTTTTCCTGCACGGATGCATACGTGCACTATGTACATGCCTGGTGCCACGGATTCCCTGGAACTGGAGCTACAGCAGTCGTGAGCTGCCGTGGAGGTGCCAGGCTTCTAGAGGAACATCCAGTGCTCCTAACCACTGAGCTATTTCTCCAGCCCCTGACTTTGAACTCCCCCCCTTTTTTATATATATAATTTATTTTACGCACATTGATGTTTTGTCAGCATGTATGTCTGTGTGGAACTGGAGTCACAGACATTTGTTAGCTACCATGTGGGTGCTGGGATGTGAACACCGGTCCTCTGGAAGAGCAGTCCTTGCTTTTAATCTCTGAACCACCTCTCCAGCCCCATGAACTCTTTTTTTTTTAAAGATTTATTTATTTATTATTTATATAGTACTGTGCCTGCAAGAGGGCACCAGATCTCATTATAGATGGCTGTGACCCACCATGTGGTTGCTGGGAATTGAACTCAGGACCTTTGGAAGAACCTCTGAGCCAGCTTTCCAGCTCCGCCCCATGAACTCTTGATCCTTGTACCTCCACCTCCCATGTTAATGGTCTAGAGGCTTGTGCCACCAGTTTATGTGGTGCTGGGGATGGAATCCAGCACCTCAGTGCATGCTAGGTAAGCCCTCTACCAATTAAACTACATCCCCAGTCACACTCTGAGCACTCTTAGCTTTCCTGAGCTACTTCTACCATAGAGTGAAGCTCATTGTTTGACGTTGAAAGGTTTCTTCTTTTCTTACTAAGAAACCCCAGGGCAACAGATTTTAAGAATTTTGTTCTTCAGAAGACTATGGAGCCACTGTATTTGAAGGCTTCAGTTCATCCTCCTATTTGAATGACTCCATCCTGTCTGATAATCGGACCTTGGCTGGGATGTAGAGAGGGCGTGGAATGGTGCATTGGAAGCTGCAAGGAGAGTCGTTGTGGGATTGGACTACCTGGTTTCTTCCCATTTCATAAGTGCTGATAATGTTGAAAATAACTGTGAAAGAGTGAACTAGCATGCTACATTCTAAGATATGCTTGTGATTCTGAGTTAATTCTGCAAGTCAGCCAGAGTCGTGGCTCACACTTTTAATCCCAGCATTTGGGAGGTAGAGGCAGGTGGATCATTGTAAGTTCGAGTCTAGCCTGGTCTACATAGTTCCAGGACAGCTAGAACTACATAGTGAGACCTTGTCTTGAAAAAACAAACAAACAAACAAAACAAATCAGATAAATGTCTTATATTTATTTTGTGTTTGTAATTCCTAAAGACCAGAGCTTCAAACTAGTCATATTAGGATTTACCATGAAGAATATGGTTAATTAAGTGGCATAAGAGCTCTGGTGTCAATACATTTAGTGTGTGTGTCTGTGTGTGTGTTATGCATGTGTATATATGTATGCCACAGAAGGTGTATGGAAAGTTTGGAGGGAGGAAAGGAAGGAGGAAATGATATATTTATATTATTATTATTTCAAAAAAAATTATAAAAGCTTTCCACAGAATCAAACAAGTCATAAAATTGCTTTCCTCGACACTGTACTGCTGCTGCTCTTTCTTTCTTTCTTTCTTTCTTTTTTGTTTTTTTGAGACAGGGTCTCTGTGTAGTCCTGTCTGTCTGTCTGGACTCTTTGTAGACCAGGCTGTCCTTGAACTCAACAGCGATCTGCCTGCCTCTGCCTCCCGAGTGCTGGGATTAAAGACATGTGCTACCATGCCTGGCTGTATTGTTTTGTTTTTTAATACGGAGATTGAACCCAGGACCTCATACATGTTAGGCAAGTGCCATACCACTGAGTCACATCTGTAGCCTTTTTTTTTCCTTCGAGACAAGGTCTCACTACGTAGGTCTGACTGTCCTGGAACTCACTATATAGACCAGTCTGGCCTCAAACTCACAGAGGTCTTCCTGCCTCTTCTGTCTTCCAAGTGCTGGGATTAAAGGTGTGCGCCACCATTGCCGAGCCGGGTTCATTTTTATATGATCACTGTATAGCATTTTAGGCTTAGTAACTGCTAACAATACCTCTGCTTTATTCTTTTTTCTTTATTAATTAATGTATCTGTTTATTTCACATCTCTGCTTTATTTATTTTATTTTATTGTGGTTTTGTTGGAGTCCTGCACCGCCATGTCTGGCTTCTCTAGCTTCTTCTGTGTGGGTTTCTCTTAATTCCATTTCATGGTCAGATTAGAAATTTAAACAGCCTCCTGTTTGCACCCCTCTAGGTGCCAATAATGGTGTGACATCCCCTTCCCCTAATGTGGCACCCAGAAATATCTCTAGACATTGTTAAGAGGACACTGGAGAGCCAGTTTGCTCAGTTGAAAAGCACTGAGTTAGCAGAGTAGCTTGGTGGTCTGCGGAAGGCCGTGAGTGCAGACGCCTGAGATGAACGCCTGGCTTCTTCTGCTCCTTCTTTCTGAGTAGAGGTCTTCTGTCTTGGCAGGAGAAAAGAAATTGAGGGAAATCAGGAAGTGATAACTTTAAAATGGCCACATTATTTTTATTCTGTTCAGATTTTATTTTATCAAGTTAAACTATATTGGAGCAGTACAGATAGCTGAATTATTTATGCAGATCTATGTAAATTCAATTTCTTACCACTGATTAGGATTAGATGGAGTAAAGAGCTAGTAGACTATTACTTCCATGAATGAAAGACTCAGAAAAGCTGTAGGCCTAAAGATCAACCAGAACTGCTTTTTAATTTTTAACTAATTAATTAATTTATTTTGTTTTTTCGAGACACGGTTTCTCTGTATAGCTCTAGCTGTCCTGGAACTTGCTCTGTAGACAGGCTGGCCTCTAATTTATAGAGATCCTCCTGCCCCCACCTCCCAAGTGCTGGGATTAAAGGCACGTGCCACTACACCGGCAAAATTAAAACTATTTTTTAAAAAAGATATATTTATTATGTATATAGCGCTCTGCCTGCACGTATACCTGCAGGCCAGAAGAGGGCACCAGATCTCATTATAGATGGTTGTGAGCCACCATGTGGTTGCTGGGAATTGAACTCAAGACCTCTCAAAGAGCAGCCAGTGCTCTTAACTTCTGAGCCATCTCTCCAGCCCCCAAAATTAAAAAACAAAACAAAACAAAAAAAGCACCAAACCTACAACTCACAAAATTGAGTAACAACAAAATGTCACCCCCAAATCTGATGCCTTAGGCTGAGTTCTGACTTGGTGTTGGGCCGCTTCCACAGCTATCTTGCGGCTATAGATTGGACTCCTTGCTCTACAGTTGTGTGACATTAGCATCGCTCACATCTTAGTCACCATTAAGGTAGAGTTGAATGAATTTTTTTCCCTATTTCATTTGCAGTTATGAATGGTACTCTAGAGAATTCAAATGTATAGTCATGAATAGTGTCTCAGAATAGTTACCATTTATGCAAATGAAACACACTTCTTAACTTAGAAACCAAACAGAATTGAATTAGAAAAGAGAAGAATAGAAGCAAGGATTGTACAGAGGGAATGCTGTTCAGACACAGGCGTATCTTAGAACAAATTTGCTTCTCATGATTTCTATATATCTAAAAATAAACAAGTTGAGATTGACGAGCAAGATTATTAAGCTTTGTTTATGATATTTACTTTTGAGCTTTGGTTTTCCTTTTCTCGTAAAATATAGGAAAATCTAAAGTGTACTTTCTTGATTGTAAGATTAATTTCAGTTGAATGAAAAAAATTTTTTTTAAGGATATGGATGCCTTTTTATTCAGAGAGTTATGGTTCATTTAAGTTTCAATTTGAGAGCCGGGCGTGGTGGCGCACGCCTTTCATCCCAGCACTCGGGAGGCAGAGGCAGGCGGATCGCTGTGAGTTCGAGGCCAGCCTGGTCTACAAAGTGAGTCCAGGACAGCCAAGGCTACACAGAGAAACCTGTCTCGAAAAACAAAAACAAAAGTTTCAGTTTGAGCGTGTGCATGCCTGTCTATTGTACATACATATCCCATGTAACTTACACTGATTTAAACTTTGTAGTTGACACATTGAAGAAGAACATTTCTTTTGCATTTATTGATTGATTGATTGGTTTTTTGAGACAGAGTTTCTCTGTGTAGCCTTGGCTGTCCTGGACTCCCTTTGTAGACCAGGCTGGCCTCGAACTCACAGCGATCCGCCTGCCTCTGCCTCCCGAGTGCTGGGATTAAAGGCGCACACCACCACCGCCTGGCTTCTTTTGCTTTCAAGCATTGAAAATTACCCCCTTTTCCCATGATGTCATTGTTCTAGCAAATATCAAAGACCCTTTCTAGAAACAGTTTCTTCTATTCTCCTCCTTCTCCTCCTTTTCCCGCTGCTTCTTCTCTCCTCCCCCCCCCCCTTCTCATTTTGTGGCACTGGCATTCACCTAAAGCCTCATTCATGCTAGGCAAGAGCTTCACCACTGACCTACATTCCCAGCCCTCTTTCTGCTTTTTCATTTTGAGACAGGGTCTTACTAAGTATCCTAGGCTGGCCTTGAACTCACTCCGTAGCCCAGATGGACCTTGAACTTGCCGTTCTGCCTCAGCTTTCCAGGGGTTGGCATTAAGGCTTGTACCGTCAGGTCTGGCTTCAAGACAGACCTTTAGAAATTGTTTACCTGTGTAGAAGATCTTGGGTCATACTTGTTGGTATCCCCTTCCATTCACACTGGGAACCAGAAGCGGATTTTGATAAGCAGAAGGCCAGCTTTGTCCCTCCCTGGCTTGAAAGCTCCCTTGGGCCCGTGGGTGATGATTTACAATGCCCTGAGCCCCTGTTATATTCTGTTATGGTCAGTCCCCAGTATTCAAGATAAGCTGTGTTAGTAGCTACCTTTCATATTTTATGAAAACATAGGTTCAGAGATAAACTTTTAAAAAGTCACTGTACTCATGAGTAGCAAACTTTAGACTGAAATGTGCCTGACCTGAATTTTTGATCCTCCCACTTCTGTCTTTTAATACTGGAATGAGCTCAGTTTGTATGGTTTTTGTTTTGTTTTGTTTGAGACAGGGTCAGCCTAAGTTGCCTTGTCCTGTCCCGGAACTCATTTTGTAGATCAAAAAAACAAAACAAAACCTGAAGCTAGGCATAGTCAGAGCACATTTGTTTGTTTGTTTGTCTGTTTTGTTTTTCAAGACAGGGTTTCTCTGTGTAGCTTTGGCTGTCCTGGACTTGCTTTGTAGACCAGGCTGGCCTCAAACTCACAGTGATCCGCCTGCCTCTGCCTCCCAAGTACTGGGATTAAAGGTGTACGCCACCATGCCTGGGCTAGAGAGATGGCTCAGCAATTAAGAGCACTGACTGCTCTTTCAGAGGACCCGGGTTCAATTCCCAGCACCAACATGACAGCTCATAACTGTAATTCCAGGATCTGATGCCCTCACACAGACATACTTTCAGGTAAAACATCAATGTAGATTAAAAAATAAAAAAATAAAAAACAACAACAGCATAAAGAATATAGATACTGTCATGCCTATAGTCATAACACTTGGGACACATAGGTAGGAAGATTGCTGTGAGTTCAAGGCTAGCCTAGATTATAGAATGAGATCTCTTCCTCAGCACCCACCTCAAAATAAGTCCACTTAGGTTTGATTGTAATTTCTTGCAGCCTCTTTTAGCCTGGTTGTTCATCTGTAAAATGCAGAGTATATTTCAGAGAAACATTTGGAGGATTAGATGATGTTACTCTTGCCTGGTGCTGTGGCACACACCTATAATCCCAGCATTCAGGGGGGCAGAGGCAGGTGGATCACTGTGAGTTCGAGGCCAGCCTGGTCTACAAAGCGAGTCCAGGGCAGCCAGGAAACCCTGTCTCAAAAAACCAAAACATTAAAAAAAAAAAAAAAAAAATGCTGCTACTCCTTAGTCCAGTGCTCAGTAACTGTTAACAGTGTTTACCTTATGTTAAGGAATGCCTGTTTGGTTAGGCACGTATTGCAGAACTATGAGTTTTTGTTTTGTTTTCCCTCAGGACAGGGTTTCTCTGTGTAACAGCCCTGGATGTTCTTGATCTCGCTCTGCTTTGTAGAGCAGATCTCAAGGTCAGCTGGCCTTGAACTCACAGACATCTGCCTGCCTCTGCTTCCCAAGTGCTGGGACTAAAAGCATACACCATCACCGCCTGGTCTCACTTTTTGTTTTTTGTTTTTTTTAAATGATACAAAATGTACCAGTTTCCTGGCAACATCCAAAAAAGCACTGTAGTGAGGGCCTCACTGGCGTACCTTTGTTCTCAGCAGGCCCGCTCAGGGTGTTCATCTCGGCTGCTTGAGTGACATTCAGTTTCTTCACATCCTACTCGGTCTGGCACTTGTTGACCTTGACACCCAGGAACATAAGTGTGTCATTCTCTTCTGTCTGCTTCTGGCCAGCTCTGTGGTCAGGGTGAACTTGATGATGGTGAGCGGTCAAGCTTGTTTTCCTGAGTGTGTTCTTCGGAAGATATTTGGAGCCTTATTGTCCTGGGCTACCAGAAGCGGGCGATGTCCAGCTCTGTAGTGTGGGTGTGACATTCCAGGCCTTTCAGTAATATCTTCTTTGCATTCACTGTCTTTGCTTTGGCTCCGACTTTGGGGTGACGGTGGGGGTAGCAGAAGCTTCCTATTTCTCTTTGGCCCCATTTTGGTGAAAAGGAAGATTTCTATTTAAAGCTTACTCTAGGGCAGTGGATCTCAACTGTCCGAATGGTGCAACCCTTTAGTACACTTTCTCATATTATGGTGGCCCCCAACCATAAAATTATTTTCATTGCTACTTCATAACTAATATTTTCCTGCCGTTATGAGTCATGATGTAATATCTGTGTTTTCTGGTGGTCTTAGGCGGCCCCTGAGATGGAGACTTGCGACTACAGCATGAGAACCATTGCTCCAGGGCTTTGTGGAGGAGAAGGCATGAAAATGCCAGTTTCAAAAATTAAGGCTCTGTTGCCCAAAATTTATAATTTGTCATAGAATTTCTTTGGAAATGTTACCTATGAATGTGTGCTACCTTTGAATTTTATTTTTCTTACATTCTACATTCCCCACTTCACCAGTGAGTTTATTTTAAATTCTGGATTGGGAAGTAAACTATTACTTTTTATTGGGTCTAGTAAAAGCAATAGCTACTAAATACAAAAACATTATATTAAAGTTTTTCTCTTCTCATAGCAGTCCTTCAGATTATCACAGATAAATGTCACCCGCTGGCCACTTAGCTGGGTGTAGTGGCTCAAACCTTTAATCCCAGCACTTGAGGCCAGCCTGGTCTACATAGTGAGGTCTAGGCCAGCCTGGTCTACATAGTGAGGTCTAAGCCAGCCTCGTCTACATAGTGAGGTCTAGGCCAGCCTGATCTGCATAGTGAGGTCTAGGCCAGCCTGGTCTACATAGTGAGGTCTAGGCCAGCCTGGTCTACATAGTGAGGTCTAGGCCAGCCTGGTCTACATAGTGAGGTCTAGGCCAGCCTGGTCTACATAGTGAGGTCTAGGCCAGCCTGGTCTGTGTAGTGAGGTCTAGGCCAGCCTGATCTGCGTAGTGAGATCTAGGCCAGCCTGGTCTGCGTAGTGAGGTCTAGGCCAGCCTGGTCTACATAGTGAGGTCTAGGCCAGCCTGGTCCGCATAGTGAGGTCTAGGCCATCCTGGTCTACATAGTGAGGTCTAGGCCATCCTAGTCTGCATAGTGAGGTCTAGGCCATCCTGGTCTACATAGTAAGGTCTAGGCCAGCCTGGTCTGCATAGTGAGGTCTAGGCCAGCCTGGTCTGCATAGTGAGGTCTAGGCCATCCTGGTCTACGTAGTGAGGTCTAGGCCAGCCTGGTCTACATAGTGAGGTCTAGGCCAGCCTGGTCTGCATAGTGAGGTCTAGGCCAGCCTGGTCTACATAGTGAGGTCTAGGCCAGCCTGATCTGCGTAGTGAGGTCTAGGCCAGCCTGGTCTGCATAGTGAGGTCTAGGCCAGCCTGGTCTACGTAGTGAGGTCTAGGCCAGCCTGGTCTACATAGTGAGGTCTAGGCCAGCCTGCTCTGCGTAGTGAGGTCTAAGTCAGCCAGGCTGTGTAAAGGGACCCTGACTCAGGGGGGGGGGGGGGAAGAAAGCCCAGGTTCTTGGGTGGGGGAGGCAGAACCAGGAGTTTCAGGCTATCCTTGGCTACATAGTGAGTTCAAGGCTAACTTAGGCTGCATGGATTACATCCCGCTTCAGACACACAGAAAGAAAGAGAAGGAGAAATGGGGGAGGAAAAGGAAAAGAAAAGTATTTTTAATAAATGGATGCCCTGTGATTATACGCCTAAGCCTACTAAGAACAGAATTTGAAAGTTCTGCCCTACCAAGCATGGTGGTACGCGCTTATATCCCGATGATTCCAGCACTCAGAGGCCGGAAGTCAGAGGATTATGGAGTCAAGGCTGGCCTGGGATGCATAGCAAGACCTCATTACCTCAAACACTTGGTGGGCTACACAGCCGTGATGACAAAGTAAAAACATTGTTTTTTGACTTCTGTTTTGTAACTTATAAGAATTGATGCAGAAATAACTTATATTTTACCACTTTGCTTGACATTCAAGTCGCTTATAGATGTGTCTGTATTTTTTTAAAATTCTGCCTTTCTACAGAAGTGTCTCTGTCTTTTGTTCTTTTCAGTTATCTTTCTAGACAATTTCTATTTTACCTTTTCTGCACATTCTGTGCTAGGTGCAGACACACTGTGTTTGTACCAGGAAGAACAGTGTGTCCTGTGCTCCCTAGACTTCCGTAATCACACGCAGCATTTTCCTGGCTCTTTGGAGCTGTATTCAGGGTAGAGATGAGGGACTTTGAGCCCTTCCTGTGTTCAACAGCTAGCTCTAGAGCTCATCTTCTGATAATTATAGTTTAGACTATTTTTCCATTACTACATTACCTTATTTATCTACATGGAGGCTATTCTCCTACAATTTTGGGCCCATCCAACCTTGGACCTTCATATTTCTTACTAGTACTGTAGATTCCAAACTATATTCAATAGATCTTTTTTATTTTTAGTTTTTGGTTTTTCGAGACAGGGTTTCTCTGTGTAGCCTTGGCTGTCCTGGACTCACTTTGTAGACCAGGCTGGCCTTGAACTCACAGCGATCCGCTTGCCTCTGCCTCCCAAGTGCTGGGATTAAAGGCGTGCGCCACCACGCCTGGCTTGGCACGATGATTTTTAATTATAATTGAATTGTGTTTGCTGTAGATTCTTGATAATATAGTGCAGATGCTTTTTTCTTCTCCTGTCAATAGAAGTCAAGTCTTCACATGATACATTTCATATTTTCTTTTCTCGATTTTGTTAATTCGTTTGCTGCCTACCAGACCACTTGGGAAATGCTTTGTCAAACTCTATTTCCTCCAACTCTAAAAAATACCAGCAGGAATTTTGTTAACACTTGTCTTATTTTTTAAAATATTGGCATTTAAAACCATAAATCCCCAAACATCTTTATTAACATGATTTCTACAAGGAATGGAGCTGGAAAAGTCACCTGTATTTCTAGATTGGCAGAGAATTAGTACAGTTGTCAACTTTTCCTAGGTATTTGGAAATGACCTTATTGTATGGTCCTGGGGCTGTGTTAATGTTTGCTGGAGAGGAGTCTACCAGCCTGAACTCAGGGTGTGTGTGCTGGCTCACTGATCACCAGCCTCATAGTGCCCGTCACCATCTTTTAATCACAGTTATTTGCAATAGCACGCAGCTAAAGTTGAATCCTATTAGATGTTGGCCTTCACTAAAGAGGTACAGTATTTTTTTGGTCAATAACTAAACAAGCTCTACAAATTACTGTAGTACAAAGTATATGAATTAAAAAAATAAATTCTTAAAGGAGTATGTTTTCCTGCATGCATGTGCACCTGGCACCTGAGGAGGCCTGAGGAGGATATCCAGTTTCCTCAGCTCAGTTACAGATGGTTGTGAGCTGCCATGTGTGAGCTGGGTCCTCTGCAAGGGAAATGCTTGCTACTAGTGGCTGAGCCGTCTCTCCAGCTACAGGTTTTGTCTTTGTTTTTTAAAGAAAGGGTCTTATTATACGGTGACCTGTCTGGCCTAGACCGCTGTAGGTAGAAGAGGCTGGCCTCGAACTCACAGAAATCAGCCTGGCATTGCCTCCTGAATTGGGATTCACCAATGATGGGCTGGTTTTGGTATTTGAGACAGGGTTTGGGATAGTTATAGTGCAGGCTGGCACTGTGCTATGCTGCACTGTTCCTATATTATTCTTAGAATAGTTCTAAGTCTGTACGAAGTTGACAATGTCCTTGAGCTCCTGTTTTTCCTTCCTCCTTTACACAGTGCATGCCACATATATGCCTAATAACTGTCTCAATTTATTTATTTGTTTGTTTGTTTGTTTGTTTTTCAAGATAGGGTTTCTGTGTGTAACAGCTCTAGCTGTCCTGGAACTCTCTCTGTGGACCAGACTGGCCTTGAACTCACAGAGCTCCTCCTGCCCCTGCCTGTGCCTCCTATGTGCTGGGCCTGTCTCAATTCTTTAATATCCTTGCTCACTACAGAGAAACATTTCCAGTCTGCTTTTTCTGTTGAGTTTCAATAGGGCTTAGATTTGGTCATATAGTTTTACCTACTGTTGAAAGACCAGTCTTTGGGCCAGGCGTGGTGGCGCATGTCTTTAATCCCAGCACTCGGGAGACAGAGGCAGGTGGATCACTATGAGTTCTAGGCCAGCCTGGTCTACATAGCAAGTCCAGAATAGCCAAGGCAAACACAGAGAGACTCTGTCTCAAAAAACAAAAACAAAAACAACAACAGCAAAAAGAAAGATGAGTCTTCTGGTTAATCTGCCACATTGTACTTTTCTTTTGTGTTTTGATTTTTTGAGACAGGGTTTCTCTGTGTAGCCTTGGCTGTCCTGGACTTGCTTTGTAGACCAGGCTAGCGTGGAACTCACAGTGATCCACCTGCCTCTAAACAGTTTTTTCTTTCTTTCTTTTTAAGCCTACATACATTTTTTTCATGTATACCTGCGTTCCAGAAGAGGGCACCAGGCACCAGATCTCATTATAGATGGTGGTGAGCCACCACGTGGTTGCTGGGAATTGAACTCAGGACATCTGGAAGAGCAGACAGTGCTCTTAACCTCTGAGCCATCTCTCCAGCCCCCACATTGTTGTTGTTTTTCTTTTTTTTTTCTTTCTTTTTTTTTTTTTTTTGGTTTTTCGAGACAGGGTTTCTCTGTGTACCCTTGGCTGTCCTGGACTCACTTTGTAGACCAGGCTGGCTTCGATCTCACAGAGATCCGCCTGCCTCTGCCTCCCGAGCGCTGGGATTAAAGGCGTGCGCCACCACGCCCGGCTTGTTGTTGTTTTTCATAACATACTTTTCATGTTTTCAGAGGTGCTTGGTTGATCTCAGTGTTTTAGAAAAAGTAAAAAGTAAATTATTTATTGAAAAAATTGGGGATACCAAACTCCATTAATTACTAAAAGGTGCAGGTTAAAACTATGGTAATGTTGGTTCATATCAACAAAAATTAAGAACAGCCAGACAGTGGTGGCACACGCCTTTAATCTCAGCACTCAGGAGGCAGAGGTAGGTGGATCGCAGTGAGTTTGAGCCCAGTCTGGTCTACAAAGCAAGTCCAGGACAGCCAGGGCTACACAGAGAAACCCTGTTTTGAAAAATCAAAAACAAAACCCCAAAGTTGTTACCAAAAACAAAACAAAACTGGGTATAGTGGCCCATGCCTGTGATCCCAGCACTTGGGGAGGCAGAGGCAGGCAGATCTCCGTGAGTTCGAGGCCAGCCTGGTCTACAGAGCAAGTCCAGGACTGCCAGGGCTACATAGAGAAACCCTGTCTTGAAAAACCAAACAAAAGCCGGGCATGGTGGCGCACGCCTTTAATCCCAGCACTCGGGAGGCAGAGGCAGGCGGATTGCTGTGAGTTCGAGGCCAGCCTGGTCTACAAAGTGAGTCCAGGATGGCTAAGGCTACACAGAGAAACCCTGTCTCGAAAAACCAAAAAAAAAAAAAAAAAAAAAAAAAGAAAGAAAAACCAAACAAAGCTGGCAAAGAATCTATTACTTCACAAACAGGAGTGCGATAGCTGGAGCCAGAGCTCGGGGTTAGAATACCTGCCTGGGCAACACAGGCACTTGCACCTTGGCATTGCATTCCTAGGCATCTACCTTAAGTGTTCTTATTTTAACATATTTTGTGTGTTTGTGTGAATGTGGGTCTTGGAGACTGAATGCAGCTCCTCAAGTGGTATCTTGGCAGCTGGTACCTTTATTTGCTGAGCCATCTTGCCAGCTCTACCTTAAAGAATTCTTACGTTATACAAGTATACCAGGCCATATTTACAGAAATGTTCATAGCAACAACTATATAGACAGTAAACTAACAAAAATAAGAAAACATGGCGTGTATATTATTTTCAGATTTGATAAATAAAACATGGTATATTCATATAATAGGATATTATATATTAGTAGAAACAAATAAGTTACAGTTATAGCAGCATTATCTTAAGGAAAATTATAAAATGAAAAAGTTACTAACAAATGTGTTCATTAGCTAGGCATGCTGCTACATGCCTTTAGTCCCAGCACTTGAGGCCAGCCTGGTCTACAAAGAGAGTCCAGTCCAGGACTGCCAGGGCTATTAGACAGAGAAGTCCTGTCTTGAAAAACCAAACATACATACACATACACACACACACACATACATACATACATATAACTTATAGTAATGAAAAGTAATTTTAATAAAAAATTACAGTTTATAAATAATTGCAAGTCAGCTGGGCGTGGTGGTGCATGTCTTTAATCCCAGCACTCAGGCAGAGGTAGGAGGATCCCTGAATTTGAGGTCAGCCTGGTTAACAAAGTGACCAGAGACAAAGAGAAACCCTGTCTTGAAAAACCAAAAAATATAATAATTAATAATAATAATAATAATAATAATAATAATAATAATAATAATAATAAAAGCATTAAGAGCTATAACACTTGACAGTAGTTTATACCCTTCCTATTTTGCTTTTATACATAAGCAAAGTTTTCAGAATATAAAAACTGATTTCAGTGGGTAGATAGAATGCTTGCCTAGCACACACAAAAACCTGGGTTTCCAAGAAGGGACTTGATACCCTATGAGCATATACAGGGGGAGGAGGTCCCCCTCAGTCACAGTCATAGGGGAGGGGAGTAAGGGGAAAATGGGAGGGAGGGAGGAATGGGAGGATACAAGGGAGGGGATAACCATTGAGATGTAATATGAATAAAATAATAAAATTTAAAAAACAAAACAAAAACCTGGGTTTCATTCCCAGTACTGCATAAAAACTGGGCTTAGTGGCACTGCCTATAATTTCAGAACTTTGGGAAGTGAAGACAGAAGGATAAGGAATTCAGATCATCTTCTGAAACACTGAGAGTTTGAGGTCTGCCTCGCTTAGTCTGAGACCATATCTCAAGGAATAAAGAAACAAAAACATAAAAAGCGAAAAGCATCTAAAAATGACTCCTCAGGGAAGTGTGATTTAGATGTTAAAGGCAGACACTTATCGGACAGAAACTGCTTTCCTACTATGTGTGGAGCATTTTGTCATCTTGTGTTGCAGTTTTTCCGTCATGTTATGTAGATTTTATCAGTCAATTAGAAGTGCTTCTGCCTCAGTCTTTCACCTTTTTATGTAGTACGCTCTCCACATTGCTGCCAATGAGAGCTTTCTACATGCAGATCTGATCAAGTCACTCTCTGCCCTCAATTTTAAATAGCTCCCAGTAGCCTTCAGCAAACGCTAAGTGCCATAGCCTCCCCTGCAAGCCCTGTGTCTCCGGCTCTGTCTGCCTTATTAGGCTCATCACTCACTGCTTGTGCTTCAGCCCACCAGCTCTATGCTGTCCTGGAACATGGCTTCTGCACTTGCTGCTCTGTCCACCTGAAACTCTCATAGCTATACTTTTTTTTGTTGTTGTTGTCATTAAAGATACCTTCTCTCCTCTTCCCACTCTCTTAATTTCAGAATTTTAGAGGCTGAGATGGAAGGATCAAGAATTTAAGGTTTATGCTGGGTGTGGTGGTGCACACCCTTAATCCCAGCACTGGAAGAAGCAGGTAAATCTACATGGATTTGGAGGCCAACCTGGTCTACACATTGAGTTCCAGGACAGCCAGAGGTACCTAATAGTTCCTGTCTCAAAACAAACAAACAAACAAACAAACAAAACTGGGATGGAGGTGCAGAGGGACAGAGGGAGGGAGGGAGAGGGAGGGGGGAATATGAATATGAATTTGAGGCTTGGGTCAGGCACATGTCTGTAATCCTAGCACTTGGAAGGCAGGTCTACAAAGTAAGTCAATGCTGTTGGATACAAAGTTAGACTTTGCCGGGCATGGTAGTGCATTCTTTTAAACCCAGCATTTGGAAGGCAGAGGCAGGTGGATCTCTGAGTTCTAAGCAGCCTGGTCTACAAAGCGAGTCCAGGACAGCCATTGCTAATGCTGAGAGACCCTGTCTCAAAAAACAAAAACAAAGTTAGACTTTGTATCCAAAAAATAAAAATAAATAAAAGACTAATTTGGGATACACAGCAAGACCCTCTCTCAGAATCAAAACAATTACTACTTCCTTTTTTTTTTTTTTTTTTTGAGACAGAGTTTTCTCTGTGTAGCCCTGGCTGTCCTGCAACTCACTCTATAGACCAGGCACTCATAGAGATCTGCCTGCCTCTTTCTCAAAGTGCTGGGATTAAAGGTACTCACCACCACCACCACAGGCTCAATTACTTTTGTTTTTACTAACTCCATTCCAATCCCAAGTCCGACAGATGCCTCCATAACACCTTGAATTTAACATTTGTAGTCAAACTGATTACAGAGCATCAGTGTCCTTTTACGTAGGTTGGCGTCAGTAGCCTGCAGGCCAGGGACTCATTCCTCAGCGCATGGTACCCTGTTGGCGCTCACCCTGCGTGTGGCTCATCGAATGATCACATGGCAAATGAAATGATAGAAAAGAATTTCTTCTTCTTTTTCTTCTTCTCCTCCTCCTCCTCTTCCTCCTTTTTCCCCCTGAGACAGGGTTTCTCTGGGTAGTCTTGGCTGTCTTGGACTCTTTTTTTTTTTTTTTAAGACCAGGCTGGCCTCGAACTCACTGGGATCAACTTGCCCCTGCTTCCTTGAGCACTGGAATTACAGGTGTGCGTCACCACACCCAGCTAGGATATCATTTTTCATAAATTTGTTATATTTCATTGTTGTCGTTTATGTATTTTTCTATCTGTTGGTGTGCCAGACAGCGTTGTCTCTGTATAACAGAGGGAATGGGGGGAGAAAGGAGAAAGGATGGTGAAGGAAGGTGGAATAAAAAGAAGGCAGGCAGGTGGGGGGATATGTGGAAGGTTAAGAGAAGGGAAGAGCTTGTTTGAAAGAAAAAGGAAGGGTTTGGTGTTTTATTAATATTTAGACCAAGTACCTAGAAAGTTTAAAACATTCTGGATTTTCTTGAGGCTTGGACACGGGCTAAGTCTCATGACCTGCCCTATTCTGACAGCCCCAGCCTTTTGGAAGGAAGGTTTTGACTCTTGCTCCCCTGATGCTATGATGCTAGCACTGTCATGCTTCTCCCTGTTAGAAAGGCCTTTGAGGAACATGGATAAAATGGAAGCATGGAAGTGCGTGCGTGTAAGACAGGGTTTCCCTGTGCAACCCTAGCTGTCTTGGAGCTCACTGTGTAGGCCAAGCTGGCCTTGAACTCACAGAGATCCATAGCTTTTGCTTCTTGAGTGCTGTGATTAAAGTATGTGCATTACTTTCAGAAGCCTCTAGCTGGTTTCTAGCTTTTAACTAATTTCTAATTTTTCTACTGTGTCCCAGATGGGGTGCTTCGTCACTTCCCTGAGTGTGGGGAGTGTGGGTGAATCCTGTCTATCTCATGAGCTGGTAAGCTGCTGGAATTTTGTTTGGTTTTGGTTGAGACAGCGTCTTTCTACATAGTCCTGGCTGTCCTGGAACTCACTCTGTAGACCAGGCTATCCTTGAACTCGCAGAGATCTACTTATCTCTGCCTCAAAAGTGCTGGGATTGAAGGTGTGCAGTACCACAATTCCTGGCTGCTACTGTGAATAGAAGTTAGTGTTGGGGTTGTAGCTCACTTGGTAGAGTGCTTGCCCAATGTGCTGGAGGCTGCTGGGTTTGATCCCAGCACCACATAAGTGAGACCCGAAATCCTGGATGTAGAGGCAAAAGGAGTAAGAGTTCAAGGCCGTCCTTGGCTACATAGCAAACTCAGAATCAGTCCTGCATTACAGGAGACCCTTTCCTAGCAACAGTATAAAAAACTCACAAAAGGGGGCGGGTGGGGTGGAGAGATGGCTCAGAGGTTAAGGACGGTGACTGCTCCTCCAGAGGTCCTGAGTTCCAGTCCCAGCAACACATGGTGGCTCACAGCCATCTACAATGTGATCTGATGCCCCCTTCTGGCCTGCAGGGGTACATGCATGCAGAGCACTGTAAACATAATAATAAATAGATAAATCTTAAAAAAAAAAAAAAACTCACAAAAAACGAAACAGATGCTGGGTGTGCTGGCTTATGCCTTTAATCTCAGCTCTCAGGAGGCAGAGGCTCTCTGAGTTGGAGGCCAGCCTGGTGTCCTAGGATGGCTAAGGCTATCTATGTAGAGAGACCTTGTCTTGGAAAACAAAACCTAAATAAAGCAGGCTGTGCTTTGGGTTATGAAGAGTGTTGTAGGAGCAAACATTGATTAGGCGCATGCTTATCTTTGTGAGAGTTAAGGCCCAAGAGCCTCATTCATTTGCTCTTCAATTTCTTCACATTCTCTTGTTTCCTAATATGGTCACAGGTTTTAAGAGTAAGATGAATAATATCACCAGCCTCAAAGAACCTCTCAGCTTATAGGACAGCAAGTAAGAAAGTCAGCAGTTGTCACCCAGGGCGATGGTCTGAGTAGGACAGGAATAGTGAAGCATAGAGAACCAGCTGGGCCTGCGCCTGGCAACACAGGCCTGTAATCACAGTTACTCAGAAGGCTCGGGCTGGGATCGTGAAGTTCAAGGCCTGCATGGGCTAAAGATAGAGTTCAGAGCAGCCTAGGCAACCCTGTCTTTTGTTTGTCTGTTTTGTTTTTGTTTTTTCAAGAGAGTTTCCCTGTGTAGCCTTGGCTGTCCTGGACTCACTTTGTAGACCAGGCTGGCCTTGAAAGGAGAGATCCGCCTGCCTCTGCCTCCTGAGTGCTAGGCTCAGTAGATGGTAGTATTAATAAGCTCATGTTCCCTGTGTTAGGTGACAGCAGGCTCTCACTGTATAGCCCAAGTGCCTAGAGCTTGTCCTGGGGTAAAAGGCATGAGCCACCTCAACTAGCCTACTATTGTCTCCTTAGCAACTGAGTTTTGTTGTGTTTTATTTCTTTGATTGGTTCATTTTATGATTCCTATCTGAAGCCCTCCTATTTAGGTGATTTGCTCTGAGGACTGTGTTGAATCCTACATTTAGGCGTTGTAGAATGGATGGTGCATAGATTTTAGGGCTGCCTCAGAAGACTTAAATGACCTTCAAAGGCTAATGTCAGGCCCCATGTCAGTGCCACAGCAACTCATGCATGCAGGGAGCATGAGAAAGAGAATTTAATTATGGAGGAGGGCTGTAACCCTGCTTGAATGGCGAGTTGAAAGTCCTGGGTCCGCCCCTTAGCCTCAGAAAAGGACTTTCTTAACATTTTCTGCCAGGAGGTCATAGGGAGAGCCCACATAAACACCATCCTCCCTCAGGCATGTGCCAGCCAGCCTTATTTTAGTTGTACAGGTGCAGAATAGGTTCGCCACATAGTATTCTGATCTCCATTGAGCAGACGCTGCCATCTTATTGTCCTGCACAAAATCAATCCCTTTAAAGTATGGAACATGGCAATTTTAGGTCAGCAGGCATCTAAAGCCACCCTTTTAGCTTTCAAGAGCTGCCTAATAAGATATATTTTGGACAGAAATACCAGTGTTATCAAGATGAACCTTGAGTCATTGAAATTTTGAATGGGGCTTAGTTTTAGCTGCTGATGCACCCTCTATCTGTGAGATTTCTTTTGTAGTCTTTTAATGATGCTGTCCACTGGAGCACTGTGGTCTTTATCAGACTTCTTCACGACCCCACTCCACCTCCTAACTTTTGGTAGCTGTTAAGAATTTATGCCAGGCGTGGTGGCGCACACCTTTAATCCCAGCACTCAGGAGGCAGAGGCTGGTGGATCGCTGTGAGTTCGAGGCCAGCCTGGTCTACAAAGTGAGTCCAGGACAGCCAGGGCTACACAGAGAAACCCTGCCTTGAAAAAAAAAAAAAAGAATTTATTACAGTAGTTGAACTGAGTCCATGTGTGGGGGTCAGAGGACAGTTTGCAGGGTCACTGTGGGGGCTGGAGAGGCAGCTCATTGGCTCATAGTCCTTGCTGCTCCTTTGGAGGACCTGGGTTTGATTCCTAGCACCCACATGGCGGCTCACAACTGTCCTTAATTACTGTTCCAGTGGATCTGATGCCTCTTCTCGCCCTTGCAAGCACCTGGTACACACATGGTGTACACGCTTACATGAAGGCAGTACACTCACACATAGGGAAAAAAAAAAAAAGAGTTGGTTATCTTCTTCCCCCTTGTGGGGCTCAGGTTATCAAGTTTGGTGGCAAGCCATCTTTACCTACTGAGCCTCTCTCCAGTCCTCAGACTCCTGACCATCCCACCTCAGCTTTCTGAGTGCATGGATTATAGGTGTGAGCCACAGCGTTTGACCCAAGATCAAACCTGGTAGTCTCTTTTCTGTGTGTATGATCCTATTTCCTCTACTCTTAATTGGTGTTCTTTGAAAGTGTCAGAGCCCACTTTCAAAGCAGTTCATAGAGACTTAGCTATACAGTTTATATACTGTTGCTTAACAGAAAAGAGTGAAAACCAACGAAGCAGATGGCTGCCCAGGGAAAATGCGATGATGGCGAACTGGAAGGGCTAGAGCCCAGGGAACTAGAAGATGCCGGGACAGTCCCAGGAAGTGGCTTGGTGAGGACAGAGTGGACATTAGGAATAGAGAATGTAGAGCACCGCAGCAGCACATTCTGGTACCAGACTTGGTACTGGATGTCTTTCCAAGGGAAGTTTCGGTGGATTGGGATGCCACAGAATTTATCTTTTGCCATTTTGTCCCACTTGTGCATTGGAATTTTACACAGACCTTTTAACATAATATAAGACAGAGAGGGAATGCCAGTTTAAGTTTGGGCAGGTAGGATATGATTCAGCCTGTCTGAAGGGATGAACTACTCCTGCCAAAACTGTTTGTAGGTAAAACTGCAACAAAACCCAGTAACGTGCAGCTTTACACACATACACATATGTTTTAAAAGAGAGAAATCAGTTTTCTTACGTTTTTCCAAAGTCAAAGGTTAATTTAAAATAATAATGCTGGAAAGATTAATTTAAGATATTAAATCTACTGGGGAGAACACATGTACATAGTGTGATTACTCCCTCTTTACAATTAAAGTAACTGCATTCTATTTAATGAGCTATTTACATTTAGCAATTTAAAAAGACATCTTTTTAGTATCCCCCCTAAGAGATCAGGAAAACTCATTTCTGATACTACTATCTTGACTTGGGTGAAAACAACTATGGTTTTTTTTTTTTTTTGGTTTTTTGAGACAGGGTTTCTCTGTGTAGCCTTGGTCATCCTGGACTCACTTTGTAGACCAGGCTGGCCTCGAACTCACAGCGATCCGCCTGCCTCTGCCTCCCAAGTGCTGGGATTAAAGGCATGCGCCACCACGCCCGGCTGCACAACTATGTTTTTAAGTTAAAGAATATTAAAATATACATGTAGTTTAGCAATTACTCTTTGTTTTTGTTTTTTATTTTTCTCAAGACAGGGTTTCTCTGTGGCCTTGGCTATCTTGGACTCGCTTTTATAGATCAGGCTGGCCTTGAACTCACAGAGATTCACCTGCCTCTGCCTCCTGAGTGCTGGGATTAAAGGGCTGCACCACCCGACCTGGCAGGAATTACTTGTAGGAATATGGTTTTGATTATTATTTTCTTTCTTTTTTTTTTTTTTTTAAGATGAGAGATCAGATTGTTTTTGTTTTTTTCAAGACAGGGTTTCTCTGTGTAGCCTTGGCTTCCTGGACTCTCTTTGTAGATTAGTCTGGCCTCAAACTCGCAGAGATCCTCCTGCCTCGGCCTCCCAAATGTTGGGATTAAAGGCGTGTACGACCACCACCCGGCTAGATGTTTTTTAAAAGAAGCCCCAGGTGAAAAGATTTGACAGGTGGAACGGTGAACAGAGACAGAAACTTAAAGTGATTCTCTGGGACCTTGTAGCTAAAAGTAATCAGTCAGGAGTGGTAGAACCAAAGAAAGTGCTTAGCTATCCAAAACCAGGATTTTTTTTTTTTTAAAGCAATAGCATCTGAACGTGTCTTCTGAGGCTGCCACTTTAAATGAAGCAGTGTTTATGTTGTTTAAAGTGAAAGATATGAAGCCCCCAGCAGCTGGCTAACATTGGGTGCAGAGAGGGAGAGAGCACTGTGTTATCCTCATCAACACCCCACTTCTGTTCCAGGAGAAACATGTCAGGAAACTTTACAGCGCCAGCATGCAGTCTGGTCTCTAAGGGAGAAGATCCTACTCAGGGGCTTGGGACACTTAACCCTGTGATGAGAAAGCCAAGCGTATTTGTCTGTTGTGTAGAGTCTGGGGAGTTAGCAGCGTCTTAGGGGAAGAAAGTGAACTTTGAACACGGGTGGACCTGGGTTCCTTTTTAATATTTTGTTTGTTTGTTTTTCTTTTGGGGGGGAGGGGTTTGTTTGTTTGTTTTTCGAGACAGGGTTTCTCTGTGTAGCCTTGGCTGTCCTGGACTCACTTTGTAGACAAGACTGGCCTCGAACTCACAGCAATCCACCTGTCTCTGCCTCCTGAGTGCTGTTTGTATCAAAGGAGTGTGCTGCAGTCGTCCAGTGGACCTGGGGTTCTTTTTATTCTTTGGTTCTTGTTTTTAGCCTGGGCTGGCTGAAAGCTCCAGCTCCTCCTGCCTGCACTTCTCCATACGGGGATTATAGGCTGACTCTGGGCCTGAGATTAAAAGCCGTCTGGGCCGGGTATGATGGCACACACCTTCAGTCTCAGCATTCAGAGCTGTCTATGTGGGCTGGTGTGGTGCTTAGTCCTTCAATCTTAGCACTGGGGCGGAGGGGAGAGCTGCGAAAACCTGTGAATTCCAGGCCAGCCAGTGCTGCATATTGAGACCTTGTCCAAACCCAAATCAATCCAAAATCCAAACCCCGCCTCCTGGGAGGCATGAGTGGCAAATGTGAGCAAGGCACAGTGATACATACATATGACACGCCTTAATGAAGCCTCTTGGCTTCTGTACTAACTAAAAGTATTCATTAAAAAGCTTAGCTGGATGTGGTGGCGCACGCCTTTAATCCCAGCACTCGGGAGGCAGAGGCAGGTGGATCGCTGTGAGTTCGAGGCCAGCCTGGTCTACAAAGTGAGTCCTGGACAGCCAGGGCTACACAGAGAAACTCCAAAAAACTCGAAAAACCAAAAAAAAAAAAAAAAAATTTTTAAAAATGCACATGTATGTTTTGATGCATATCCTATATGTGTGCCAGAGCCCATGGAGGCCAGGAGAGGCTATAGAGTCCCCGGATTTAAGTTTACAGGTGGTTGTGGACTTTCTTACATGGGTGTTGAACTGAACTGGGGTTCTGGAGAGCAGCTATCTTTCCAGCCCTTATTTCATTGTTTTGTTTTGTTTTGTTTTGATTTTGTTTTTGTTCGTGGAGACGGGGTTTCTCTGTGTAGCCTTGGCTGTCCTGGACTCTCTTTGCAGACCAGGCTGGCCTCGAACTCACAGTGATCCACCTGCCTCTGCCTCCTGAGTGCTGGGATTAAAGGCGTGCGCCGCCACGCTGCCCAGCCATTTCATTCATTCTTAGTGGAGTACTACAGCTATAATTTCAGTGGTCTATTCTGTGTCATATGCTCTGCTTTAATAGCAGATAGGGTCTCACTGTGTAGTCCTGGTTGGCCTGGAATTCTCTATGTAGACCAGGCCGGCCAAAAACTCACAGAGACCTACCTGCCTCTGTCTCCTGAGTGTGAAGATCAAAGGCATGCTCCACCCCACCTGGCTACTTTCTCTTACACACATTCAAATTCATGTGAGGAGATACATGTACACTGTGTGCATGTAGAGGCCAAAGGACAACCTTAAGAATGCTGCCCTTGGGCTGGAGAGGTGGCTCAGAGGTTAAGAGCACTGACTGCTCTTCCAGAGGCCCTGAGTTCAATTCCCAGCAACCACATGGTGGCTCACAACCATCTATAGTGTGATCTGATGCCCTCTTCTGGTGTATAGGTGTACATGCAGGCACTGTATACATAATAATAAATAAGTCTTAAAAAAAAAAAAGAATGCAGTCCTTCTGCTTTGAGACATGATCTCTCTTTGCTTGGAGTTCACCATTAGGCTAGACTGGCTGGCCAGTTAGCCCCAGGGAGTCTCCTGTCTGGCCTTCCTATCAGTGGGAGGTAGGTTGTGCTGTCGCACCTGGATTCCATGTTGAGTGCTGGGGACTGAGCTGTCTCCTCAGCCTGGAATCATACATTGTATATCTATGTTTTATTTTCTTCACAGTAATCCTACAGAATAGGAGTCATACTAATTTATCAGGTTAGGGGACAGACTAAGAGGTTAGACCAACTTGCCAGAGCATCCAAGCTAGAATGCGTTGGTGGTTGAGTGAACCCCACATCTGTCGCTTAGGGCTCGTTGCTTAGGATTCGAGGTCTTGCTGCTTTGCCCTAGTGCTGCTAGGTTTGGTTACTCCCTAGTAAACTCGGGCCAGAAAGGTATCTTTTCCCCACTGCTCGAGGTATTTTCCATACGGTTGCCATGTTTTGAGTGGTGACTAGACCTCGGGAGGGGAAGTAGAAGTGCAGCTGCCCTCTGCTGACTCTTAGGCAGTTGCTGGCGGCGTGGCTGTTTGTGACAGATGAGTATGTGACACTCTTTCAGGAATGCATTCTTGTTGCAGCTGGCAGAATTGAATCATTGATGTGGACTTGCATGGCAGCTTGCTCCATAATTCTGCTCCCCGTTGCTCAGTTGTAGCTGTGAGTGCTAGGTGTCTCCCCTCTCTTCTGGTGTACAGTCACCTCTTGAGACTGCTGCGTCCGCTTGCTCCATGACCACACGGTGTGTTTATGTATTGCCCTGAGCTGTCAGCGAAACATTTTGCTGAATTTCCTGTTTTGTTGTTGCCCTGCAACCTTCTTTTCTGTGGCCTTTCTCAGTTGTGTAAAGTCAGTTACTTTTTGGCTGTTCATTTCCAGAGAGGGAGCAGTTGCTGCATAGGGAAGTTTGAAACACGAAGTGAGACATCATAGAGATCGAGATGAATGGCTAGATAGTCGGCAAGATGAATGAGGCTCAGGGGCTGATGCGCAGCTCACCTCTGATGGGCTCCTTCCCCTTCCTTTACACGCCCCCGTATCTAATCCGCCAACGGCACTTCCGTGCCTTGAGTGGGCTGAGTTTGACCCCAACCATACTCACTGCTACTTGCGTGCGCCAAGGAGGAAAGGATATATCTTAGTGCCATCCTCTCTACCCCAGGGTCGGGAGGCACAGTGGGATACGCCTTGCATGAGAACCAGCTGTGGCCTGCAGGTGTGAGGAAGCTCGTAGCGTGCCTGCTTACTCTGCAGGAGGCCATGGGCGAGAATGAGGGTGCGTGTGCGCGCACACATGTGCTAAAAGTCTCCAGGACCACAAAAGCCATGGTGGCACATGCTTGTAATCCTGGAATTTGGGAGGCGGAGGCAAGAAGATTAGAAGTTCAGGGTCACCTGCAGTTCTGTCTGTCTCCCCAGTGCTGAGATTGCAAGAGCTCTCTGCCCACCAAGCTTTTGATGTGGCTGCGGGAGAACTCAGATCCCCGTGCTTGCACTTTAGAGCTAGCTCAGCTGCCCGAACTATGACGTTTTCTTACGTGCTGTAATGTGTTTTGATCACATTCACTTCTGTTTGCCTGTTCTTACTCCTCTCCCTCTTGAGTTTATTACCTTCCTATTTCTAGTTAGGCCTCCCTACTGCTTTAATGTCTTCACATTTCATTTTACCCTGGCATGATGTTGCATCCCTTTAATCCCGGCACTCGGGTGGCAGAGGCAGGAGGAGCTCTGTGACTTTGAGGCTAGCCTGGACTATGTAAAGAGCTCCAGGCTAGCCAGGACTATGTAGAGAGAGACCCTGTCTCCAAAAATTGTTTTGTGAGGATCAGGAACTGGGAGGAGGGGAGCGAATGGCGATGGAGCCTACAGAATCCCAGGAATCAGACTCTGGGGACCAGACTCAAAGGTGGAGATCTAACTTTATTGTTCAGGCACCAGTAGCCTGGAGTAGCTATGAGGAAATGTGGGAGATGTGGGGGAGGCAAGGTCACCTTAGGAGACTTCCGGAAAGAAAAGGGAGACAGTCACTCCCTGCCCTAGCCTCAGATTCATTTTGAGACTTCACTGTGCTAGGCATCCTAGTGGATGAATGCTGTATGCAGTGGGTTAGTACTGTTGAGGAGCCTTAGGGGCCGTGACACTTCACGCACCATTATCTGTGGGCCTCCAAAAGGCTTCTCTTGACACTCCCCACAATCTTAAAAAACATTTATTTATTTTGTGTGGGTTGGGGCTTGTGTGTGCCGTTGCATACATATAGAAGTGTATGAGGGTTCAGCCTCCAGCGCAAGTGGTAGTTGTATGGGTCCAATCCCTGTTGCTATGCATTGAAGAGTGCACTGACAGGTCACTCTGAAGTCAGCATCACTTCCTGCTTCTTCTGGCTCATGCATTCTTTCTTAAACAGTGCTCCTGTTCATTGATGGGGGTCTTATATAATTTAATGTTTAATTGATGACAACTGAAAGAAATCTGGTCTCTACAAGACTTCTGTTGATGAGGGAAATTATTCATAATATATATTTATTTAATTAAAGCTAATTTAGGACTTGGGAGGCAGAGGCAGGCGGATCTCTGTGAGTTCGAGGCCAGCCCGGTCTACAAAGCGAGTCCAGGACAGCCAAGGCTACACAGAGAAACCTTGTCTCGAAAAGCCAGGAAAAAAAAAAAAAAAAAGAACTAGTGTCCAGGTTTCTAACTTACAATTTAAATGCTTTCTCTTTTAGGAAACCAAGCAAATCTAGTTCTCCTGAAAATAAAGCCAGTTTTAGTCACTTATGAGGAAAATTTCTAGAAGAAATTAATTTTAAAGAAGGTGATTCCCAGTTTTAGTTTTAGTTTTAAAAGCAAAGTTGTGACTAAAGCTTGAAGAATAGTAAACATAAAGGTGAAAGGTGGAATTGCCCCAAAGATCAATAGAAAGGTGTAGAATTCAGTCAGGCGTGATGGCGCACACCTTTAATCCCAGCACTCAGGATCGCTGTGAGTTCGAGGCCAGCCTGGTCTACAAGTGAGTTCTAGGACAGCCAGGGACACACAGAGAAAGCCTGTCTAGAAACGCCACTGCCACATACTTCCCAGAGAGAGAGAGAGGGAGAGAGAGAGAGAGAGACAGGCAGGCAGGCAGGCAGGCAGGCAGGCAGGCAGACAGACACAGACAGAAAGTTAAAAAGTTGTGATTTAGCAATTGTGAATGGTCCTTGGGTCTACAGTGTGCTCAAGGAGCATGATATTAAGATTTAGAAGTCCTGTTCCCAGCTGGCCTGTAATCCCAGCACTGCAGGAGACAGAGGATCGCTGTGAGTTCGAGGCCAGCCTGGTCTACAAAGCAAATCCAGGAAAGCCAGGGCTACACAGAGAAACCCTACCTCAAAAAACCGAAAGGAAAGAAAAAAGAAAGAAAGAAAGAAATCCTGTTTCCCAGATGGCATCTAAGCCAGATCAGCGCAGGACGCTGCATGGCTGCATGTAGACCAGAGGCCACTCACTCCTCTATCACATGGGAAGTCTCTGTTCGTTTAAGCTCTCTTGCTTGGTTCTCATAGTCATGTTTTCTCTGTCCTGCCTTCTCTGTTGGACATTGTTTCAGTGACCTAACCTGATTTGTCAGTAATATTTTGTGTTTGGAAAGAGTGGTTATATTTGTCAGGCCAGCCCCACCCAGTGTTTCAGCAGGAAGTGGGTGTGTGCCGTAAGCCTTAGTCTTTGAGAAAGCTTTCTTCCCTGAACTTGCTGCATGGTAGCGAGATCTCATGTTTTCAACAGTTGTCGTGTTGTTTTTTGTTTTTTGTTTTTTGTTTTGTTTTGTTTTGTTTTGAGAGAGAGAGAGAGGCGGGAGTGGGGGGAGATGTGAATCACCGTATGTGGTTGCTGGGTATCAAACTCAGGTCCTTGGGAAGTACAGCAAATGCTCTTAGCCACAAAGCCATCTCCAGCCCAGTATCGTACTTGAAGTGTTTTATTGTACCAGCTCAAACTATGGGAAGACTGTGTTTTATCTTTCAGCTTAAAGTCAGATGGTTATTTGGGAGGGAAAAGTGGATATTGAGACAGGTACTGAGTAGCCAAAGATGGCCTTCCATCTGCCTCCTGAGTACTGAGATTACAGGCCTGTGCCATGCTCAGCTGTTAGAACATACTAGATCTGATGGAATGCACAATTTGTTGTTTAGTTTTTGAGACAGGTTCCTCTGTGTAGACCAGGCTGTCCTGGAACTCACAGATCACCTGCCTCTATCTCCTGAGTGCTGGGATTAAAGCCGGCACCACCTCAATGCACAATATTAACATGGAAATTTGCCTTTTGTAGGAGGAAACCTCAAAGTGAACTTGTTTGCCCCCTTTCAGAGCACTGTTAACTGGGCAGTGAGAAAAGCTGAAGTGAAAGCAGAAGTTGTGATCACCACCACCACCCAGCATCCGCACATGTTCCTGCCTCCTGCTGCTGAGCAGTAGGAAGGGCTGTTTCAAAGAGGAACTGCCTTGAGAAGCATTTTCCTTTTGATTAGTATGACTGAGACTCATGTGCACTTGCCTTCTGGATGAGACCATAGAAATCTGCAGGTCTTAATCAGTGACTTTGGCTCTCAATGCAGCATTGTTTGTTTATCATTAACAACTCAAGACGACATCATTGCCGTTATGGGTAATGACCAGGAGGTTAGAGTATGGGGTACAGACTGTGGCTTGCTCCTCCTCTCATATGCAGCATCTCCCACCCCTAGCCTCTACATCACCCCACAGATACCCAGAAGAACTGTGCAAGGTCAGAAATCAGAGCTGAACTCGGTGAGGTCGCACACGCCTTTAATCCCAGCACTTGCGAGGCAGAGGCAGGCGGGTATCTGAGCTCAAAGCTACACAGAGGAACCTTGTCTCAAAAACAAACAAACAAATCAACCAATCAAACAAATAATAAACCCAGAAAGTGGAGCTGGCCTTTTCCCAGACTTAACACGATATGTATATATTACCTTGGTAAACTCACTCTGGTGCACACTTGAAGCATCTCATTGTTTGAGGGAGATCTGAAAGGCCCTTTCATGGAGCTTCATTTTCAGAACATAAATCCCATCATGACATCAACATGCAGAGGGATTGGTGCACTGTCAATCCAGAGCCAGGGAGGGAGGTGTGGGATCCCTAGCTGCAACCTGCTAGGAGGTAGTGTGAGGTTGCTTTTGGGTCTGGCCTGTAAATCTGGCACTAGTCCAGACCTACCTTTTTCCTTTGGACTTGTTCAGGTATTATTCTCTCAGATTGGTCTGGGACTCTCCTACAGAATAAATAACTTAACCCCAGTATTCTCTCTAGACTATTCTTTCGGCCAATTCTATCTCATAGGTCCTGGTAAGTGACAAAATCTAGACTCAACGTACCTTGTGTTTAGAACACAAGTGGATGTTGTCCAAGTTGAGGAGGTTATAACAGCTTAGAAGCAAATCTAGATATTTTTGGGGGGGTGCTGGGGATAAAACCTAGGGTCTTAGATACACGCTAGGCAAGTGCTTTAACACTTTACCGCTGAGCTGTATCCCCATCCCACATCTTTGAGAGCTTTTTTGGAGCTTCTAGCAGGGGAGTGCAGCAAGAACAGTCTTGGTGCTTATCTATGGGCCTGGAGGGAGCATACAGCTTTTGGAGGGACAGGCATGAAGCTGAAGGAGTAAGGACGCCGGCCTAGCCAGCCCCGTCAACCAGATCACCCTGACAGTGGTGAGGAGACAGATGTCTCAGCCAGATGCCCTCACACCCTGCACCCCTGAGTTAGAGGGCTGTAGAGGTTGTCTGCTTTGACCTTTCACTTCTCTTTCCTCCTCTTCTTTTGTAAACCTGGGCATGAACTCAAGGCCTTATACATATCTTTTTAATTAAAAAAAATTATGTGGATGGCAGTTTCGCTTTCATGTATGTCAGTGCACCTACATGTGTGTCTGCCTGGCACCTTGGAGGACAAAAGAGAGCATCAGATCCCCAGGAAGTAGAGTTACAGGTGGTTATGAGTCTCCATGTGGGTGTGGGAAATTCAACTCAAGTCCTCTGGAAGAGCGGACAGTTCACTCCTAACTGCTGAACCATCTCTCCAGCCCCTAAATTGTTACTTTTAATTGTATGGGGTATAGGTGGGTGTGTGCATATGCATGGGTGCATACAAATGCTCCTGAAGTCGAGAAAAAGGTCTTGAATCTCCTGGATCTGGAGTGCAGGTGGCTGTGAGTTACCATATGTGGATGCTGGGAACAGAATTCCCATCCCCATACAAGATGAGTACGTGCTCGTCACCTCTGCCATCTCTCCATCTCAGCCTTGTGCATATTGACGTCACCCCCTTCCAGCACCTTCTCAGATTCTAGCAATTCCTCCCGTGCGTGGCAGCTGGTCATTCCCAGGCTGGGAAGACTCATAATTTTATCTAAAGAGAACCCGTTCTGCTATGGGGCAGCTCTAGTTATAAAGAACTAGATAAAGTGAATTTACTTCTCTGTAACTTTTATATTTGCTGTGTAACAATTCTCAAGATAAGACCATCTCAAACCCTCAGATTAGCAAACACTGCTATATCATGTAATTTTCCTGCTCAAAAGTAATATATGACTGAAGGGCTGGAGAGGACTCAGTGGGTAAGAGCTCTTGCTGTACCGGCCTAAGGACCCGAATGCAGATCTCCAGCACCCACATAAAAAAGCCAGGGCTTGGTCGTGCTGATGTGTAATCCCAGCATTGTGGAGTGGGGACAGGATCCGGGGCACTCGCTCACTAGCCAGCCAGGCAGCCACAATAGCAAGCTTCGGGTTCAGTGAGAGACTGTCTCAATGGAGTAAGGTGAAAATAATAAAGGAAGAAGCCTGATGCCTTGCTCTAGCTTCTGTGTGTATACCACACAGTCACTCATGTGGCCACAAACACCTCCCCAATTAGAAAGAGGTAACACATGACTGGGAGAGACATTTAGTGAGCCCATAGAACAAGGCACTCCACTCCTTTTCTGTGTTTAGAACTTTAAATGTTTTTCTTTTAAATGATATTGGGGATCAAACCCAGGGCCTGGTACCCACTAGTGCTTCACCTCTGAGCTGTATTCCCAGCCCTCATAACTTCTTTTTCTTGACTAAGAACTTTTTTTTGGTTGTTGGTCTCCTTACTTTGCTTATATTTCTCTCCAGTGCTAGCATTTAGTGTTTAGTGACACCTTTTATTAAAGGAGTGTATACCTTATCACTGTGATAACTGTACAGGACAATATGGAAAGAACAGGTGGGCCTGATGGGCTGCACTCACTCCTGCAACCTCTCTGCTTTCTCAGTAAGTGCTAGCAAGCTGGGATATGATGGTCTTGGAATCTACCCTCTCCTGAACCTGTTTCTCAGTTCACCTTCTGCCTCAGTGTAACCTTTGTCCTTCCATGAGAATGATCTGCCTAAAATGTAGATTAGAACCTTTGCCTCAGTGGCTCTTCACCCAGTGTTCTCCCAACTTCCCAGTAAACACACACACACACACACACACACACACACACACACACACACTCACTCACTCTCTCCCTCCATCCCTCCCCCCTCTGCCCCCCCTAGACAGGGTTTCTCTGTGTAGTCTTGGCTGTCCTGGACTCACTTTGTAGACCAGGCTGGCCTCGAACTCACAGCGATCCCCCTGCCTCTGTCTCCTGAGGCCACCACGCCTGGCTGGAGGAACCTTCTTAACTGGAGTTCCATGAGAGAATGAAGCCTAGTGTCACTGGGCACCTGTTGCGTGTGAGAAACTAACTTCTCTGGGGCATCCACAGTGGCAGTCCTTACTTACAGACGTGAGGAACACTGAGGGACCAGTTGCCCTGATCATTTCCTTTGTTCTGTGGTTCAGATGAGGAGCACAGTTGTGAAAGACTGGAGGAGAGAGTGTTGCATTTCAGGAGCTCTGAGAGTATAGCTAAGGGCAACTTCAGGGGAAAACCCATCAAATTCATTGAAGTCTAGGGTTTCATCCTTAAATTTTTTATGTGAATGTTGCATTCAACTATGTAATATGTCCATGGTTTAAAGTGATTTTAAATATTTATCAATGAATAGAATTCATTCAACAGGAAGATTTGCCTACAATCTGTGGAACTCCAAATAACTATCCCCTCCCTTTAAGCTCAATAGAGGGAATTTTAGATATATTTTTCAATGTCTATAAGAAAATTGTTGGAGATCACAATTATGAGATATCAGAGTCAAGAGACCAACTAGGCTATGCCCCAACTCTAAAACCCATGTTATTTTCTACAGTTAGAAATGAAACGGAGAGTCTAAAGTCTATTTCCCATTTATTTCTAAGTTTATCTTCATTCAGATGAAGTATTTTTTTCTTTTGTCAAATTACTAGTGTGCTTTAGTTTATGCATTATTTCATGCTTCTTGTACAGAAGACAACAAATCCTTGATTATCTAAAAGAAAAACGAGCAGTTGGTACAGGTACTTCAAATAGCAGGAAATCTTGTTTCTTTTTGATGTCTTTGAAAAATGCCGATGGGCCAATCACCATGGTGCACGTCTGTAATCCCAGCATTTGGGAGGCAGGGGCAGGCTAATCTCTGTGTTGGAGACCAGCCTGGTCTTCAAAGTGAGTCCAAGACATCCAAGACTACACAGAGAAACCCTCTCTTGTAAAAAAACAAAAAACAAAAAATAAAAAAATAAAAATAAAAAAAAGAAGGAAAGAAAGAACAGAAAGAAAGATCCCCTAGGTTTTTAAATTTTTATATGTGTGTGGGTGTTTTGCCTGCATGCGTGTTTGTGTACTACGTGAGTACAGTGCCCTCAAAGGCCAGAAGAGGGTGTCAGATTCCCCTGAACTAGAGTTACAGATGGTTGGAACCACTATGAGGGTGCTGCGTTTCGAACCTGTGTCCTCTGGAAGACAGTGTTCTTAACTGCTGAGCCTTCTCTTCAGCCCCAGAAATGTTTTTTGTTTGTGTGGAAACAGGGTTTCCCTGTGTAACCTTGGCTGTCCTGGAATTCATTATGTAGACCAGGTTGGTCTCGAACACACAGACTACCTGCCTTGCCTCCCAAGTGCTGAGATTAAAGGCATGGCTCACCACACCCAGCCATCTTCCCTGCCCCCCAGTTTCTTTGTGTAGTCCTGGCTGTCCTGGAACTCACAGAGATCCACCTGCTTCTGCCTCCTGAGTGCTGGGATTAAAGGTATGGGTCCCATCTTTTTTTGTTTTTCAAGATAGGGTTCCTCTGTCCTAGATTCACTTTGTAGACCAGGCAGGCCTCTAATTCACAGAGGTCTGCCTGCTTCTGCCTTCCTAGTGCTGGAATTAAAGGTGTGCGCCACCACGCCAGCAAGCCCCATTTTTTTTTTTTTTTTTTTTTTTAAGATTTATTTATTATGTATACAGTGCTCTGCCTGCTTGTACCCCTGCAGGCCGGAAGAGGGCATCAGATCACATTCTAGATGGCTGTGAGCCACCATGTGGTTGCTGGGAATTGAACTCAGGACCTCTAGAAGAGCAACCAGTGCTCTTAACTGCTGAGCCATCTCTCCAGCCCCATCTTTTTAGAAGAAATAACAGATCTCTGTCTTTTATTTTTATACATACTTTATTAATTTATTCATATTACATCTCAGTTGTTATCCTATCCCTTATATCCTCCCATTCCTTCCTCCCTCCCGCTTTCCCCCCACTCCCCTCCCCTGTGACTGTGACTGCAGAGGACCCCCTCCCCTTGTATATGCTCATAGGGTATCAAGTCTCTTCTTGGTTCTGTCTTTTATTTTTAAAATTTTATTTTACATGCCTGACTATTTTGCCTGTACAAAATATGTTGTACATATATGCCACAGTGCGCATATGAAGGTGTCAGAGGACAACTTGCTTATGTGTGTGTTGTGCCTGCATACGTGTGGGTATTTCCTGCATGCCTGGCACCCACTGAGGTCAGTAGAAGGCATCAGATCCCCTGAGACTGAATTTACAGATGTGAGCCACCATGTAGGCGCTGAGAACCAAACCCAGGTTCTCTGCAAGAGCAGTAAATTCCCTTCAGCACAGAGCCACGGTCTCTCCAGCCTCACAAGTGGGTTCTTTGCGGCATGTGGACTGAACGTAGGCTGTCGGGCTTGGCGGTGGCACATTCACCAGTGAGCCATTTGCTGGCCCAGCGTTCCGCTCCTCCCCTCCCACCTCTTCTCCTTTTCTGGGCTCGCTTGTCTGTGCTCTAGAGTCCCTCATCGTCGTGTGTTATTAAGTGTGTCTGTGCATCTTAGTGCCTTGTACCGTTGGCTTGGAGTAAAAGCGTTAAACTGGAAAGTCTGGAGTTGATGTTAAGACCCTGTTGGGTCAAAGGAGGACCATAGCAGAGAAATGGAATGGAAGTCATTTCCTAAGACAGTGAACAAGTATTCAGGAGACACCTCTGCACCCCAAAGATAGGCACAGCTGCCACAAAGTGACCACCAGGAGATTCAAAGTTAGAAGCAAACAGCTGGTTCTTTTAGTTCCTAGGCTGTTGCTGTTGGTGACAGGAAATTTTGCTCCCCAGGCTGCTGGCTTCCTGTTTTATTTTTACTCGGAGCAGATCAGAATGTCCATAACAAGAGGCAGCCTGTTCCCAAGGCCCCTCTGCCTCTCTGTGTATTTGTTAGTTTGGGGTTTTTGTTTTTGTTTTTTTGGTTTTTTGGTGAAACAACATGTTGGTTTGCTTTTAATCTCTGCAGCACTTAGCTTGTGGTAAGCATTTTGTATTTGCAAGCAGCTGTCTGGTGATGAGCCGGAGTTTTAGGATTTCATGTGAGTAAACATGATGATGGTGATGATGTCTCTTTTTTCCTCTTCTCCTCCTCTTCCTCTTCTTTTTCTTCTCCCGATTTATAGTTGACTTTCTGTAGTTGCTTTTATGCCTTTTCATTTGATGTAAATATGCCATTTTCCCTAGCACAAAGCTGTTAAGACATTTTCAACTTGTTTATGGTTTCCTAAGATCGAAAATAAGATGCATCCACTGTTATTTGATTGCTCCAGTCATAACCACTTTGCTGAGAAGAAAACTTTCTCCTCAACTAGTAACATAGGAATTGGTAATCTAAATCTCTGTGTGAGCCTGAAGTGCTGGTGTGGTGAGTGGGCTTCCTGGAGAAGGGCCCAGCCCCCAGGATAAGAAACAGCAATTGAGCAAGTACGGTAGAAAAGCCTGTAATCCCAGCACTTGGGAGGCAGAGGCAGGAGGATCTCTTTGAGTTTGAGACCCCCCTGGACTACGAAGCAAATCTAGAACAGCCAGGGCTACACAAAGAAACCCTGTCTATAAAGAAAAAGGAAGGAAGGAAGAGCAGTGGGAGGGTGTCTCCATCATTCGAGACACTTCCTGGTGCTGCTGCTGGTCTTTGGCCCAGGTGGATAGAACCCTGTAGAGGGCTGGGTAGAAGACAGGACCAGGGGATTTTTTGTTTGTTTATTTGTCTGTTTTTCGACACAGGGTTTCTCTGTGTAGCCTTGGCTGTCCTGGACTGGCTTTGTAGACCAGGCTGGCCTCAAACTCACAGAGATCCACCTGCCTCTGCCTCCCATAATACCACTGTGCCTGGCTGGACAGGGAATCTTAAAAAACACAGCTGGCTCAGCATCCTGTTTGACATAATGAACATGTAAATTTTTCCTTGATTTTTCCCTCATTCTGTCAATTTACAGACTAAACTTTGGTAGTGTTAATAGATCCTGGCAGCTAGTATTCGGTTGTACATTAACAGTCATCCATCCAGGAAGACCTAGAGAAGCTGTAGCCAGAGAGAGACTTGTCAGTGGGATCACTGTTGGCAGCTGACTTCATTGTAGACATTATCAGACAAAGGCAAATCTGCTCCTGTAGACCTGTCTGAGCATGACCATGACCATCTCATCCTGTCTCCTCTGTCCTCCAAATGCTGGGATTACAGGTGTGCACCGCTATGTCCAGTTTGTGCTGTGCTTGGGGGGAGAGGTCAGACCTCAATCTCATGTATGTTAGGCAGATCTATACTTGCTGGGATGCACCCCAGCCACAGAGGTCTTTTTTTGTGTGTTTTTGAACCTTGTAACCAATGGCCTAGAATCTGATCTGTATTGGTTGTGGCTACCGCAAGGATAGGATCTGTACATCATCCTGTGTTTGCTATTTTCTGACCACGCCCCCTTACCTAGAGGACTCTTGATAGTTAGAGCAGTAATTTCTGCTTTAAGGTTTTTGTGCTGCCTTCATGATGTCACCAGCTTAGAGTTTCTAAACTTATAGCAAGACATATTAGTAAGCCTGAAAAGAAAGTGAGATGATTGAACCAGAAGGTAGGAAAGGGAATAAATGTTTTTAAAAAACTGCTTCAGATCACATACATACCAAGAAAGAAAAGGAGAAGACACACACAGCCCCACGGTGTCTGGGATCTGTGGTTGAGTACTACTTTCCTATTATTTCTCTTTTAGGTTGTTTTTCATCATTGAGGACATAGCCTGAAGCAGGTCCACCATGCCGTTAGTAACCAGGAACATCGAGCCAAGGCACCTGTGCCGTCAGACGTTGCCTAGCGATACAAGCGAGCTGGAATGCAGGACCAACATCACCCTGGCAAATGTCATCCGACAGCTGGGCAGCCTGAGTGAGTGCCTCCGAGAGCCTGTGCTTTGCCCTCAGGGGTCGTTGGTGCTCTTTATTTAGTTTTCCTCTCCTCCATGTTTCTATTTCTCCCCCATCTGCTTTCCCTAGGTAATGCAAAAATATATCCCCTGTTCCCTCCCCAAAGCAAGGCTCCTTTTTTGGTCCTCTCCTTCCCCCCTACCCTCTCTTCATCTACCCTATAGGTTCCACCTTCCCCTCCACCTGCTTCAAAAGGAATCTGTGGGAAGGGTGACAGGAAGGGCTGCAGCAAAAACTGCAGACGCAGTGACAGAGCAGAATTCTCTGTGTGTGAAGCGGGAGGCTCACAAAACAGTGTCTTGGGTCGAGGAATGCTCCTGTAATTAGATGATCTGTTCCGTGGAGCCTGACTCTGGTGAAGCTTCACATGTGCCAATAGTCTTATCTCCCCACCACCCCACCGTGATCTTCCCAAAGGGAAGGAAAGCTAGCCTGCACTCGGAGAGATTCTGGCTGACGTGTCTACCCTGGTACACATTTAATTGTGCTGCAAGCCCCCAGGTCCAAGATCAGGGTACAAATTACTTCTGCAGTCTCGGGAGGATTAGGAGTTTTGCAAGCTGTGTGAACACACAGTGACACCAATGGTAGCTGGGACAGTCCTTCTTGAGGAGGAAGATGGGAGGTAGGCCAGTCCCTTTTGGAGCTGAGGCAAATCCATTTCTATATATATTTCTTTAATTGGCTAAATTAATGAGACTGCCTTGGGAGGGCTATTTGCATGAATCAGGCTGATGTTGTTTCTTTGACGCTGAGGTATAGGAAAGGCAGAAGCTAGGACCAGCCCTGTGCTTGTCTGGTGCTACCCCAGCTCCCGTAAGCCCCTCTGTCAAATGCCACTCTAGTGACTTTCTTAACATAGGCAGTTTTCTTGTCGCAGCACTGCTCTTAAGAGAAGTCAGAGGAGTATTAGAAAGCTGGCATTCCCTGGATAGTGATGGGCCCTACCTTTAAAGTAGGAGCCCGAGGAGACAGCTCTGGGACCAGATGATGTATGGAGTCTGAGCCTCCTAAGCCTTCACCTAGCACGGACCTGTCTCAGTTGATCCCGGGCTTAGTGAACCCTGGATGGGGCCTCGCAGAGGATGCTGTTGCCAGTGCCTTTCTTACACAAAGACACTGACAGCAGTGCAGCTGACAGTAAAGCACGTGAGAGCTGCAGAGCCTCACTGCTGTCACCCTGAGAAGGCCAAATGGATAGAAGTCAGTCAGCCGATGGTTCCTTCTCCACAGGCAAAGAGCAGCCAGCTGCTTCTGCTGCTGCTGTGGCTGCTGCGGCTGCTGCTCACCCAGCAGGAAGCCTGTCCCCTCTCAGGTAGTTTTCAAACATTGAGGGAGGCCATTGTGGACTTTGTGCTTGTGATCAACCCATGCCTATCTTGAAGCTGCTCTTACCTAAGGAAACATGGAAACATGAGTTCCTCACATTGGGGCACTAGCTTACCTATTATTATTATTATTATTATTATTATTATTATTATTATTATTATTATTATTATTACCACCACCACCCAGTGAACATGGATTGCATGTGCTTTATTTGCTGGGTGCTGTGAAGAGAAAGAAATGAGAGGAAATGGCCCCTGACTTCTAGGAGCTCATAGTCTACCCAAAAAGACAGGAAGATGTAATTTTTGAGGGGATGGTGGATAGAGGATGAGAAGGGAGCTCACATTTGTTGATGACCTGTTTTATGCCAGTTTTCAATGAGATACTGATATAATTTCATGTAATCTCAATTACTTTTACAAGTCTAGGAAGTTGTGCATCCATTTTTCAGATGAACAAATGGAAGCTCAGAGACATAAAGTAAGTTTAATAAAGAGACGCGGCCAGTAAGACTCAGGTGCTCAGCTGTTATTTATCTTTGTGCTTACTTATCTTATCCTATAGCTCAGACCCAGAGCCTTGTGCATGCTGAGCACATGCTCTGTCACAGAGCTACATGCCCAGCCTCAAGTGTGAGTATTTTTAACTTAGCTGAGTCACTGTCACCAATTCTGTCCCTACCAGTAGTGTCCTGGTTTAGGTATTTGTTGACTTAACTAAAATATTTTTTATTAAATTTAATTAATTAATTAACTTTTTATTGTATTTAAGTTTTTATTTATTATGTATACAGTGTTCTGCCTACATATACACCTGTACGCCAGAAGAGGGTGTCAGATCATGTTACAGATGGTCGTGAGCCACCATGTGGTTGCTGGGAATTGAACTCAGGACCTTTGGAAGAGCAGGCGGCGCTCTTAACCACTAAGACATCTCTCTAGCCCCAAGTAACTAATTTTTTGAGACAGGGTTCTACTACATAGCTCAGACTGGCTTCAAATTTGCGGCCTGGATGAACTTTTGCCCTCGGCTCCCTCTGGCAGCTTTCTTTTCTTCCCGTGTCTTCCTAGATCTGTTCTGTATACCAACAGTGACATGTGTAAAACATACAACTCCCTTTTTCTGTTTTAATTCTAAGCTTTGAAAATTTTTATTTTGAGACAGATGTCATTCTGTAGCTCATGCATGCTTGGAGCTCATTGTATACTTCAGGCTGGCCTTGAACCTCCTAAATGCTGCAGCAGCACTCCTGGTTCTAATGTGGAGTTTGTTTATTGAGACAGGTTTCCTGTACCTCAGGTTGCTAAGGAGAAGCTACACTTCTGATCTTTCCGCCTTCCCTTCCTGGTGCTGAGATGCCACACATACCACCCTGTCCAACCTAGCCTTGGAATTTTAAAAAATGTTGTCCATTAATTTATAAACAACTTTTCCTCCTCATCTTCATCCTCCTCTTCCTTTCCCACTACCACTGAACTGTCTACACAAGCTCTTTTATTTCACCTTTGTCATTTTGAGGCAGGGTCTTGCTAAGTTGCCTAGCCTAACCTTGGTCTTGGCCTCCCATATAGCTAGGATCATTCCAGTATGGCCCTGGCCCGGCTTAATAAATGCTTGACATAATGTTTGAAAAGTGCTTTTCCCCCTTACTCCTCTGCTCCTCACTGTGGAGTAATGTGAGTTCCTTTGCCTAGCATGAAGTCTCATCTTCCTTCCCACTCGTACCTTTTGTAATCCATCTTCTCCCATTTTACACCACTCAAAATTATCTTGAAATAGAGACGGGAGGCCCAGGGTAGGAGGAGAGAACCAACTCGCAAAGCTTACCCTGTGACCTCCACGGGCAAGAATTCCCTGCCTTTGCCTCCAGTGCGGGGCTTCACCTGTCTTCTGGACCCTGTTCTTTGATACGTCTATCCCACTGTCCTCAGTGTGCTGTGGTCCCCCACTGCCTGCTGGATGCTCTTGTTCCTGTGTCCTGGGTCTCCTTGGCTAATAGTCTCAGCTCTGGGACGCTACCCCTGAACATGCTTGTTATATACCCTTATTATTGCAAACCCCACAATACAAATTGCGTTTCTTTTACTAAATTACACTTTATTAATAGAATGTCTTTTCTTTTTCTTTGACAATTTCATACATGTAAACAGTGTATCCTGAACACATTAGCCATGGCCCAAATTCCACCCCCAGCTTTCTCCAGGCACCCCAACACATCCATAGACTAAGCTGGCCTTAGACTCACAGACATTCCCCTGCCTCTGCCTCCCAAGGGCTGGGACTAAAGGAGTATGCCACCATGCCTAGCGCAAGGTAGCACTCTGACCAGTATTGTGCCCACCCAGGAGGGCAGAACCCCACTTTCATCACTAGGAAATCATGTGTGTTGGAGTTTCTAGCATTGGGTAGAAGGTGCCACTGCAACTTTACAGAGCTCTGGAATTCTCACTCAGATTTCAACAAAAGCAGATGCACTTTTTGAAAAATGAAATTTCACCAATTTCTGCTTCCATATAACATTTCACTTAGCTGGGCAGTGGTGCCGCACGCCTTTAATCCCAGCACTTGGGAGGCAGAGGCAGGCAGATCACTGTGAGTTTGAGGCCAGCCTGGTCTGTAGAGTGAGTTCAAGATGGCCGGGGCTACACAGAGAAACACTGTCTCAAAAAACAAACAAACAAACAAACCAAAAAACCAAAAACATTTCACTTGAAGAATTTTGCTAAAAGTCAGCTGGAGGAACCTCTTGAAGAGTATTTTGAAGTCTTTTGGCAAAATGTGGTATCTGTTAATAACTATCCTAGTGGGTGTTGGTCTGTCTTGGCAATGTCTGGATGAGTGAAATTCACCTTTAGGCCAAACACTTTTCTTTTGGTTACTTAAAAGTATTTATTTTTAACTTTATTTGTCTGCATGTTTGTCTGTGCACCATGGGTATACAATACCCATAGAGGCCAGCAGAGGGTGTCAGATCCCCTGGAACTGAAATTATAGATGGTTGTTACCTGCCATGTAGGTGATAGGCATTAAACCTGGGTCTTCTAGACCCAGCCAGGGCTTTTAACCACTGAGCATCTTGGCAGCCTTTATTTATTAATTTACATAGAGTCTCATGTCGCCCCGGCTGGCATCAAATGCCCCATATAGCCCAAGGATGATTGTGAATTTCTGATCCTCCTGCTGTCATCTCCCAATTGTAGGAATACCACCATGTACTACTGCAATGCAGTATTGGCGATCACACCCAGGGCTTTGTGTGCGCTGGACAAGCACTGTACCCATGGAGCGAAATCTGTGGCTCTGACTTTGTATTTTTGAAGTATCGTATTTCCATTTCCAGAATTTGTAATGATAGTTGTGTACATTTGAAGAACAAAAACTATCAGATCCTAATTGGAATTATAGTTAAAAGCCCCTCTAAGGATGTGGCTACAGCAGGTTAGGTCTAAGTCTTCCTCTGCCGTTCACTGCTGCTGTTCTTTGAGATTAAACTGAACATCATCATTCTGAATTGGGGTGGGGAAGTTCCCCTAAGCCAAGAATTTAGGGTATTTAATAGTCACACTTGGTTTTGGTTTTGTGACAAGGTCTTGCTGTATTTCCTGAGCTTAAGCAGGACACGTGGGCTCAAGAGATCTACTACCGCAGCCTTGCAGCCTCCCAGCAGCTCCGGGGGAACTCCACACTAGCTTAGATAGCTGAACTCTGAAAAAGTATCTCCATGACTGAGCAATATAAGAAGCAAGCTCATTGTGACAACTTAGATTCCTAGCTTATTTAATCTTCCTAATAACGTGGTGAGGAGGATGTAATCAAAGTCCCTAGTGTATAGGTGAGACTAAACCTGAGAGATGGTGACTTCCTAAGAAATCTACAGGGGTGGGAGAGATGGCTTGGCTGTTAAGAGTGCTTGGGGCAGCCGCACGGTGGTGGTGCTCGCCTTTAATCCTAGCACTTGGGAGGTAGAGGCAGGTGGATCACTGAGTTCAAGGCCAGCCTGGTCTACAAAGTGAGTCCAGATTAGTCAAGGCTACACAGAGACAGACCCTGTCCCAAAAAAACAAAAGGAAAAAAAAGAGTGCTTGCTGCACCCATATCTGGTGGTGATTTCCTTAATCCCTGAACCCCCAAAGCATAGGCAGATGGGTCTTTGAGCTTGAGGCCAGTCAAGGCTACATAGTGTACCATGTTTCAAAAAGCAAACAAAGAAGCAAAAAAACCACAATAGGACATTTGCAGCTCTCCACCTTCCCCCTTTCTTTCTCCCCCCCCCCCTTTTTTTTTCCTTGTTTGTTTGTTTTTTTGAGAAAGGGTTTCTCTGTGTAGCCCTGGCTGTCCTGGACTAACTTCGTAGACCAGGCTGGCTTTAAACTTAACAGTAATCTGCCTGCCTCTGCTGGGATTAAAGGCATGTGCCACAATGCCTGGCTTTCCTCTTTCTTTCTTTCTTTCTTTCTTTCTTTCTTTCTTTCTTTCTTTCTTTCCCCCTTCAGACTGGGTTTCTCTGTGTAGTCCTGGCTGTCCTGGAACTCACTCTTTAGGCCAGGCTGGCCTTGAACTCAGATCTACCTGCATCTGCCTCCCAAACACTGGGATTAAAGGCATGCGCCACCACTGCCCAGTAAACATACTGGTTTGAACTTCCTATAACTTCAGTTCAAAGGGATCTGGCCTCTGTAGGCAACCACGTGCACTTGTGCATACTATCATACAGAAACACACATAATAGATAAATATACATAATAGACATAAATTAAAAAAAAAAAAAAAGAAGTATAGGCTAGGTATAGTGATATTCACCAGGACTGAGGTGGAAGAAATCTCAGCCCTGAGGAGGAAGAAAAGGACGCAACCATGGCAAGCCTGAGGTCAAACAAAAACTTGAAACTTAACAATCTAGGTCTTCTGATTTTAGACCCATTGCTCTTCCCATTTCCCGGAGTGTGATTCTTGAGTCTGCCCAGGGCCTGACCTGGTGTTGCAGTGGGAAAGCCTTCATCCTACCTTCCTCACTCACTCTTAAACATGGGAAGAAGCCGGGCAAGGTGGGCACAGGCCTGTAATCCCAGCACTCGGGAGCCAGAGGCAGGTGGAGCTCTGTGAGTTTGAGGCCAGCCTGGTCTACAAAGTGAGTCCAGGACAGCCAGGACTACAAGAAAAATCCTGTCTCAAAAAAACAAAACAAAAACAAAAAACAAAAAGGTGGGAGAGAAGAGGCCAGCAGTGGTGGCACAGGCCTTTTCTCCAAGCAGAGGCAGGCGGATCGTTGTAAGTTCAAGGCCAGCCTGGTCTACAGAGCACAGCCAGGTCTACAGTGAGAAACCCTGTCTCAAACAACAAGGAAGGAAGGAAGAAAGAAAAAGAAAAAGGCTGGACACACACCTTTAATCCTAGCACTTGGAGGGCAGAGGCAGGCAGATCTCTGAGTTAAAGATACCTTGTACAATGGCTCTGGAGAGCAGCCTGGGAGTTAATAGGAACAACCAGGTGTCCATGATTAATACACTAGATACGATATGAAATTACTTCCTCAGTAGAATTTGAAACCAAGATGGGGGCATCTCTGAGGGGCCTGAAGTTACGTCCACACCCAGACAGATACAGAACTTCTTCTAAGGGTGAGAAGGTCACCGTATGTTCTCTAACTCAGTTTTCAAAGTTCTTGTCTACACTGCCAGCCCCCAGCCAGAAGGTCTACATAATGAGACCATGTCTCAAGAAAGAAAAAAAAAGTTACCAGTTTTGTATCTTGAGGTCCTTTGTGAGATTTTACCTGACACCAAACAGTCACCCTCCTCCGACTCCTTTACTAAGGAACAGAAAATCTGAGTCCTCTCTGGGAGACAGAAAGATAATTTGACGTGTGTGTTTCTTTTTTGCCAGAGCAGTTGAATTTTTGCTCATTTTGTTTGAAGCAGGGTCCCACTGTGTAGCCCAGGCTGGCCTTGAATTAACAGCAATCCTCCTGGCCTCCCACAGTTGGGCATTTTAAAGACTGGTCTATTTTCATGCCTAATTCTGCCTGTTTCTTTGTTTCCAAACTATTTCTCATGACTTGGTGGAGCAGGGACACTGCCATAGAATCAACAGAGATAAAATGGGACCCTTTACCTGTAGAGCAGAGATGCAGGTTTTTGTTGTTGTTTTGTTTGTTTGTTTGTTTGTTTTGCCCTCTTTTGAGTCCTTTGAGTTCAGGAATTCCCCTGTCACTGTTGCTGCATGGGACAATGCAGTATTCAGGATTAGGACCTCTTCACCAACCTCCTTATTCACCATGCACTTGCCCTCTGGGTCCCACTGGAAAGGTTAGCTACAGTCCACCCTGAGGGTGTGGTTTCAGCCTTTCAGTCTAGGCTAGCCTAATTCCCTCTCAAATATGTACTAAGCTTAGAAGTGAAGGTGAAAAAAAATGAGAACTTACTTTAAATAAGTCTCAAAATATCTTTAGGTTGGGCAGTCATTTATGTGAGTAAAGACTGAGATGGTAATTTACCCGTTCATGCCCTTCTGTTCCTAGTCAGAAAGTACCTTGTGGCTCGGAATAACAATATGGAGGGAGTGCCAACTTGCTGTTTCTTTGGCTGCAAATCCTCCTTGCATTCAGGGTTGAAAGTACAGAACTCTTTTCTTGTTCTTAAAAAGTGAGACTAACCGTTGTGGAAAAAGACCAGTGGTGTGTTGTTTTTCAGGGAGGGCTTGAGCGTTTCCACTTTTCACTGGCTCCCTGGGGTGTAGATTTGAAGGTGTAACCTGGAGCAAAGACTTTGAAAGCTGTGGGTTAGAGAAAGCTAGGTGACCTTCTCACCCTTAGAAGAAGTTCCGCATCTGCATCTCGGGGTGGGGTGTGGAGGTTCAGGCCCCTTAGAGATGCCCTCATCTTACTTTTCAGTGGACTTTGAAATTCTACTGAGGAGGTAATTTCTTATCTAGTGTATTAATCACGGGCACCTGGTAGCCTCTCTTAAGGCTCAGGCTGCCGTCCAGAGCCATTGTACAAGGTGCTTCACAGGGGGGGTGGGGGCTGAGAGCCACGGACAGATGCCATACACTGTCTGCCTCCCAGGGCTAATTGTTGACATTACACCTTTTGATTTTTTCAAACTGCTTTGAATTTCATGTTTGTCCAGAATTTACCAAAAAGGTTCTATTACTTATAGACTGTGTACACAGAGCAGCCAGGCTGTGGTGAGTAGCTCTTTCTCCAAGAACAAGTATATGCATGTGTGTTTGGTGGACGATACACTCTTCAGTCACTGGATTTGTGGTTTTGTCACTCCTATGCACTAGTGACATGGGCTCTGCTCTCTCTAGGTAAGTACGCAGAGGACATGTTCGGAGAGATTTGCACTCAGGCAAGTGCCTTTGCCTCCCGAGTAAACTCCCTTGCTGAGCGGGTTGACCGAGTGCAAGTTAAAGTCACTCAGCTGGATCCCAAGGAAGAAGAAGGTAAGGAGACGGAGCCAGAGCCGCGGGCTGGAGAGCACTGTCTGAGAATTGTGCCGCTGGTTTGTTAGAAAGCAAGGGGAGAAATCAGAGAGACTGGTGCAGTTCTGCTTTAAAGCACATAAGCCTGGATGGTGTAAAGAACCTTTTTAGCTCTTCCACACACCCACACTCCCTTTCTCCCAGGCCCCAATTCCCTTGTTCTCACATTTCCTTCCCCTCAACGGCGTTTTGCTACCATAAAAGTACTTGGAAGATTCGTTTCACCTAAGGAGAGGCCTGCAAGATCTGGTCACATAGGAAACCTTTGTGTTGCTTCATTCTGTTCAGTCATGAAATAGCTGGGCTGCTGACAGCCTTGTGGGGCTTCCCCAGAGGGGGAGGGAAAAAAAAAACCTGGCTGCAGACGTGCAGCCAAGAAACCAAGAAATGCAGCAGCTGAGGCGCCTCTGACGGCGTTGGCTCAAATAGCCTGTCGTCCATTTTCTGACGCCTGTCGTCCATTTTCTGACGCCTTCCATCTTCTCTCAGTGTCACTACAAGGAATCAACACTCGGAAGGCCTTCAGAAGCTCTACCACCCAAGACCAGAAGCTTTTTGACAGGAATTCTCTCCCAGTGCCTGTCTTGGAAACCTACACCAGCTGTGATGCTCCTCCCCCCCTCAACAATCTGAGTCCTTACAGGTAACCGGTCTCCATTGTCTGAAATATCAAAAGATAATGTTGATATCGGAGCACAGTCGTGAGCTTCCTGCCCACCCCAGAGGTACTTACAGCAGCAAAGACAACGCCCACTCTAATATCGCCTAGATATTGAAAGTTGGCTGCACCACTGCATGCTGCAGAGTGTAATTTGGTAAAAGCAAGTCCATCTGGAGTCCATCCAAGGAATTTACTTACTGCAGAAGCAAAAGGACTTGTTCGCAGGCAGTCCTGCAGCACGGAGTCCCGAGGGCTTCCACTTGCTCGGAAAACTCTAGATTGCCAGATGTTTGGGCCAGTCAGTGGGAGCAGCCTCAGACTGGCTGCACTGGGCACAGGGGAGCCTTCTTCTCAGTGAGTGTTACTTCGTTGTGAACACCCTTTGGATATTTTCTTCTGTAAGGACCTACCCTGCTGTAGATAGACATGGGAGAGGAAGAAGGTAGCCTTAAAGACAACTTAAGAGTCCTCTGGTGAGTTGGTAATGTTGTCATCCTGCACAGGCCAACTGAGCAGAAGTAGAAAGTGAATATTTCTCTTTCATGGATCCATAAATAAATACCTTTGGAGCGGGTAAAAAGTAATTACAGGTAGCCAGAGGTGGGTGTTATCGCTCAGATATGGGCACACTGAAAAGCAGTGTGTGTACCTGTAAGAATTCAAGGCTGGGCATGGTGGTACATGCCTTTAATCCCAGCACTCGGGAGGCAGAGGCAGACAGATCACTGGGAGTTCAAAGCCAGCCTGGTCTACAAAGTGAGTCCAGGACAGCCATGACTGCACAGAGGAACCCTGTCTCAAAAAACTAAAAAAAAAAAAGGAACTATTAGTGTTTGATTTAGAAGTGCATTCTTTGGGCTGGAGAGATGGCTCAGCGGTTGGGAACACTGGCTGTTCTTCCGGAGGACCCAGGTTCAATTCCTAGTAACCACGTGGCAGCTCACAACTGTCTGGAACTCCAAGATCTGACACCCACAGACATACGTGCAGGCAAAGCACCAATTCCTTTGTTTTGTTTTGTTTTGTTTTGTTTGTTTTTGGTTTTTGTTTTGTTTTTCAAGATAGGGTTTCTTTGTGTAGCCTTGGCTATCTTAGACTCACTTTGTAGACCAGGCTGGCCTTGAACTCACAATGATCCTCCTGCCTCTGCCTCCTGAGTGCTGGCATTAAAGGCATGCACCACTATGCCTGGCCCACACTCTTTTGTTTTTTTGAGATGGGGGTTTCTCTGTGTCACAGAGCCTTCCAAGCTGTCCTTGGACTAGCTTTTTAGGTGTTTGGCATGTGTGGTTCTCTTTGTGACAGGCTCTCTCTACATAGTCTAAGCTGGCTTTGAACTTCTGATGTTTCTCTTTCTGCCTCCTAAGTACCGGGATTATAGCCATGCACCTCCACTCCTGGCTTCTAGAATAATGACAGTCCTGCATCCTGAAGCATGTGCTTTCTGAGCAGTGGAGGCTTTGCCATGTTAAAGTGGGAGGTTCTAGTCAGGATAACCAAGTATGGCAAATTACTCTTACATCCACACTTGTAGCTCACTTTGTACTACTTACAGCAATGCCCACTAAGACCTTGTGGTCTTATTTTTGTTTGTTTATTTTGCCTTTTTTTTTTTCTTTTTTCTTTTCTTTTTTTTTTTTTAAGACAGTTTCTCTGTGTGGCTTGGCTGTCCTAGACTCGCTTTGTAGATCAGGCTGGCCTCAAACTCACAGCGATCCACCTGCCTCTGCTTCCCCAGTGCTGGGATTAAAAGCGTGTGCCACCACGCCCAGTCTCTTGTGGTCTTTTTGTTGTTGTTTGAGAAAGGACTTTCCTGTGTAGCCCTGGCTGTCCTGGAACATACAGACGTGTGTGTGTGTGTGTGTGTGTGTGTGTGTGTGTGTGTGTGTGTGTGTGTGTGTGTGTGTCTGCCCCCCCCCCCCAATCAGGCTGGCCTTAAACTCAAAGACCTGCCTGGCTCTGCCTCCAGATTGATCTTGGGGTTTTAAAACAGCTGGCCGTTTGTGTTCAGTGGCTCTCCTTGGAGTAATGTTGGACACTGAACTACTCTAGAAGAGATCAATACATAGCAGTGTGCTCGGGTCCTCATCTGTGTCTAGAAGAGCAACTGCACACGGAGACACGAGTGCACAGGGCTCAGCTGGATGGAAAGACCTCAGTGCTTCCTGCAGAGTCCTGGGGAGCCAGTGGCAGAGATCTCCTTAGAGGTGCACAGTGCCCAGATATCTTTACGGAGCGTCTGTAACTGTGCAGGGGATTAGGAGCAGTCAAATGCCTGCTGCTCTCACTTGCTCTTGTCCTGACCATGCAGACTCCTGCGTGGGAATGGAAGGTAAGGCTAAGAAAGGTTTGTGAGGAGTGGACGGGCACTGTTCGCAGCCATGGAGACTCTGGCATGGGAGAGGAAGTGTGCAATCGCTGTGAATCGCTTCCTGGTTCCTTAGTGTAAAAACTGCTAACTGGTTGGTGTTTGGGATATTGGATTTGGTTGGAGCTCATCTGTCTACTGACAGCTACTTGTCTTCATTTCTATCCCAGGGATGATGGAAAAGAGGCACTCAAATTCTACACCAACCCTTCGTACTTCTTTGATCTTTGGAAGGAGAAGATGCTGCAGGACACCAAGGATATCATGAAAGAGAAGAGAAAGCATAGGGTGAGGGAAAAGGGCCTCTGTTCCACACATCAGTAGGCACGGTTGTAAGGGGGGATAAAAAGGAAGCCAGGCTTATGTGAAGTAATTCCATGTGGCTGCTTGCTTGGATGCCAGGTAAAACTCTTTTAAGAAAGAAAGAAAGAAAGAAAGAAAGAAAGAAAGAAAGAAAGAAAGAATTGTGTCCACACCCCAAATACCACCAAGATGAAAGTATAAATCACACCAAAAATATGCTTGTTCCCCTGCACTATTTAACAGTAGAGTATATTTGAGCCGAGCTTTAGGAATTGGCTTTTCTGTTCACCATTTATTTTTCTTGCAATTTGCACCTGACCCTGCTGGACACTCTGCTAGCCTGGTCTCACCCCTAACAGTTCTGTGGCTCATTTCTCTGAGACAAGCAGGTTCTGCAATATTTGGTTTACAACAGGAGGTGGTTAACCCCTTCACTCCTGGTGGGCGGAGCCAGGGCTGCCTGTTTGTGGAGATGCTTCATTCTCTTTAGGCTTGGTGCTGCAGGACCCGCCAGCTCTCTGACCTCGCAATCCCATTAGCATGGCTGTCAGCAGGCCCAAGAGAGTGCCAGGGGCTATTGCAGCTGCAGGAGCTGGAAAATCCTGCAGTGGTTTTTGTTTTGTTTTGTTTTTAACTATTTCTTGGTATCTATCCCAGATCTCTGGAGCTGTCCGTCCTCACCTCTTGAGTGATCTTTGTGATACAGCAAATAACAAATAAGTGTTTACTAACTTACAATTAGAGCCGCCTAGAGATGCGAGACAGTTGCCCAGGGAGGCAGCTGTGGCTTCCTTTGGCAGAGGTGCTTGTGTACGAGGCTGAGCAAATGCTTTGCCCTGGAGGTGGTTTGAATTGTGAGGCCTCTAGGTCACTGCAAACCTGGTAGTCCTGTATAGCTGGCTGCTATCAGGCGTTGTCTAGGCAAATCATCTCCTGAGTGTGTGTCCATGAAGATGGTAGAATTTTAATGAAGCATTTTGGAAAATGTTTTACAAAGGTTTTTCTGTTCCTTTTCATTATAGAAAGAAAAGAAAGATAATCCGAATAGAGGGAATGTAAACCCACGTAAAATCAAGACACGTAAGGAAGAGTGGGAGAAGATGAAGATGGGACAGGAATTTGTAGAGTCCAAAGACAAGCTGGGATCTTCTGGGTAGGTGATGTTTTCTAGGTTCTCTGACGGGGACGTCAGGACAGTAGGCTCTGGCATGACACTGTTCCCACCCTCGGAAAGCAGCTGTAGGGTTTAGGCCAGCACAGCTGGTAATGAACTGCTTTTAGGAGTATCCATCTGGTGATTCAGGTTCTAACTAAGTCAGGAGACTCAGCAGTTTAAAGAGGTGAGTGGAGTGGTCTGAAAGGGAAGGCCCATGGCTTCTAACGCCATTGCTCTGCCAGAAACCAGTATACCTAGGGGTCTTGAGGTAAGATTGGAAAAGCAAGAAAGGTGCTCTTGGGAGCCCTTTGCCTCCAGAGCACACATGAAAGTTGTGCTGAGGAGCTCGGCTAGGCATGGGAGGGGCAGAGCAGACAAGCTGTGTAGGCTTCCAAAACAAATTTTCAGTCACTCTTGGGAGAGAGGCTAGCCAGAGGACTACAGTGCAGAGCTCAGAGTCAGTGTGAGAAGGGTTGCCGGGCCTCTGTGGGGAGGCAGGAGGAATCCATTTTCCAATATCAAATCACTGTGGTAGTTTAAAGGGGCAGAATAGTTTTAAGGCTTGGTTTGATGCTTATCCTGATGTCTGACCCCTGTGACATTCAAAGGCACGTCACCATGGCTGCTTGGTGTGTCACCCTGGCTTTAAAAGTCATTGCATTCTGGCTGTCGAAGGACCATGCCAGCCCATACTGGGTGCTGAGGAGTGATAAAAGGAAAGAGTTGAGTTGTTCTTGCTTTTAGGAATAACTCTACCATGAAAATCTTGACGTTTAAAAACCCTGACACTTGTGACACCTGTCTTCCTGGATTCAGAGATTTGTGTTATAAGCGTGATGAAGGTGGTGAGAGGGGAGGGAACCTGTACAGGGAAGCCAGTGCTAAGGGCCTTAAGCCCCAGTAAGGGGTTCTCCGCTTTGCCTCACAGCCCCAGTTTGTTCTGGTAGGCATGCAGCAATAGGATTAGTGACTCTTTTTTCTAAGACAGGGTTTCTCTGTGTAGCCTTGGCCATCCTGGACTCACTTTGTAGACCAGGCTGGCCTCAAACTCACATCGATCTACCCGCCTCTGCCTCCCAAATGCTGGGATTAAAGGCGTGCGCCACCACGCCTGGCCTGGATTAGTGACTCTTAAGGCCACAATGCCAACTGTCAAAAATGTATATCTCATTTTGAGTCTTCGGTAGTGAAGAAGAGGAGCTGGCCTCCCTCTGCTCCCTCCCCCCCCCCATTTCCCTGGAGGTTTGGAGCCCGCTCTGAGGCTAGCCTATAATGCTTGTGGGTGAAGCTGTCAGGGAGCTGTGCCCAGGCTGGAGGGTTTTTCACTCTAGAGCGTCATCTGATCTAGTCACGCCTCCACAACTCTGTTCCTCAGACCTGTTGATGAGCTCTGAAGAGCCCAGCAATGGAGGAGAGGAGAGGAAGAGGAGGCACAAGAGGCCAGCTTTGCCAGCTGGTGCCCAGTGTACTTGTCCTAGTATGGAGGCTTTCTGCTTGATGTGTTCATGTTTGTATGAAGTTGTGATGTTCATCCAAAGCCAGTTCACTCAGGGCCCAGCATTCTAGGGATGTGTTTTCATGCAGATAGCTCTAGCACACTGCTCCCCCCCCACCCCCCAATGGTCTCTCTATGTAGTTCTGGCTGCCTAGAACGTGGCCTGTAGGCCAGCCTGGCCTGGAATTCATAGCAATCCGCTTGCCCTTGCCTCCCGAGTGCTGAGGTTACAGGCGTGCACCACCGTGCCTGGTTTAGGAACTAGAGTCTTTTTTTTCGGGGGGGGGGGGGGGCTAGAGTCTTACAAGACAACGCTGACATCGGGTGTGTTAGCAGGTACTCATCTGCCTTGGTGTACCAGAATGGCAGCATTGGCTCTGTTGAAAATGTGGATGCAGCCAGCTACCCACCACCCGCCACAGTCAGACTCCACCTCTTCACCTTCTCCTTCCTTCTCTGAAGACAACTTGCCTCCCCCACCAGCAGAATTCAGGTAAATGGTAGCACCTCTTCCACCCATCCTGGGTAGTAAAACACTCAGGAACAAAAGAGCTGAGAAGCTAAGTCAGGACCACTAAATGGCTTGGGGCAAGAGCATGCAGGTAGTGGGTGGCATTATGAAATTTGGCCATGTTGTTGTTGCCCCCGTGTTACAGGTGAACTTCCCTAAGATGCGCACCAGCTTTCATAATAGGCAGCTGTCTTTCCCTGCTGCTTCAGCTCACTCTTCTGTCCAGTTTACCCTAAAGCATGAGCTAGGTGTGCTGGCCAACACAAGTAATGCTGCGCAGCGGGGCAGGAGGGTAAGAAATGTAAGGCCAGCCTGGGCTACGTAGTGAGTGCTAGGCCATCAGGATTACATAGTGACAGGGGTTGAGGGCACAACTCATCAAGGGAAACCCTGTTTTGAAAAACCTTTAAAAGGGGGGGGGGGGAGACACCTAAGAGATGTCTGCCTGATGGGCCATCCTCTGATAGTTGCCCCCAGTTCTGCTTGTGCTCCTCTTCTGCTAGAAGGTTCCTTCCCCACAATGCTGCCCATTTCCTTGCTGATCTGTTTTGACTGTTTCTATCTGTCTGAGCCAAAGTGAAATGAGACTGGACTAAGAAGGGCCCATGCTCAGCACGGTGTTTATGACGGTGTCTTGTCTCTTTTAGCTACCCTGCAGAAAACCAAAGAGGATCTGTCTTAGCTGGACCCAAAAGAACCAGCGTGGTCAGCCCAAGCCATCCACCCCCGGCTCCTCCTCTGGGCTCTCCACCAGGCCCCAAACCTGGTTTTGCGCCTCCACCTGCTCCTCCACCTCCACCTCCAATGGGCGTGCCTCCTCCACTGCCACCAATGGGGTTCGCATCTCCTGGGACCCCTCCACCACCATCACCTCCATCTTTCCCACCTCACCCTGATTTTGCTGCCCCTCCACCACCTCCCCCTCCACCGGCAACTGACTACCCAATGCCACCACCTCCCTTGTCCCAACCATCTGGAGGGTCTCCTCCCCCTCCCCCTCCTCCTCCACCTCCAGGGCCCCCGCCTCTCCCCTTCAGTGGTGCTGATGGCCAGCCTGCCGCACCACCACCACCTCTTTCTGATGCCACCAAGCCCAAGTCCTCATTGCCTGCTGTGAGTGATGCGCGCAGTGACCTGCTTTCTGCCATCCGTCAAGGTAAACCCCAGTGGTGGGTCTGGGCACACACACCCTTTCTGGAGCTGAGGTGGGGAGTCAGGATCTTGACTAGGGAACAGCTTTCCTGGATAGCTGAGAGATTAGATCCGGTGGCGGGGTTGGAGCTTCCCTAAAGATACTGAGATTGAGAGTTCGTTCTTTCTTTCTTTCTTTCTTTCTTTCTTTCTTTCTTTCTTTCTTTCTTTCTTTTTTTTAATTAACTTATTCAGATTACATTTCAGTTGTTATCCCCTTGCTTGTTTCCTCCAGTCCGCCCTCCCTCCCTCTTTTACCCTATTCCCCTCACTTAGGTCTGTGACAGAAGGGGACCTCCTCCCCTACCATATGGTGACAGCCTATCAAGTCTCATCTTGGTAGTCTGCCTATTCTTTGTCTGAGTACCATCAGGCCTCCCCACCACAGGGAAGTGGTCAAATATGGGGCACTAGAGTTCTTTCTTAATCTGTTGAATGTGGATTATTTTAACACTCGGATCCTGGGATTCTTTGAAATGAGCACATTGTGTGTTTACATGCATACTTTTTCTTGGGAAAAGATCTCCAGAGGAAAATGAATCACTGTCCCATCAGGCAACTTTTCAGCCAGCCTCAGTTTCAGCTGTCTTCTCTGCTCTCTCGTCCCTCCACTGCCATCTCTTCCCGTCCTTTGTTTTCTTTTCTTCCCTTCCCCTCTCTTCTCCCTGCCATCAACTTCCTTCCCTCCTCCACCAACCCTCTCCCTCCCTCTCCTTCTCTCTCTCTCACCCTCTCTCCCTCCCTCTCTTCCTCTCTCTCCCTCTTTCTCCCTCTCCTTCTCCATCCCTCATCAGGGCCAGGTTTGGTCTCAAGGGTTTGGTGTGTCTGTTCTGTTGGTGACCCTCTGCACCCTGCTGTACCTAGGGACTGAGTAGTCTGAGCGCTTGCCTGATGGGGTGGGGTGGCTCTCCAGCTTCAGAAGCCTGCTAAGAAAAGGACCATTTGCACAGCCAGGAAGAACAGCAGGCGTCCTTTTGGAGATGCCCACACCCCAGGGATGCAGACTCCATAAGCCCTGTCTTTCCTTTTTATCTTGCTTCTGCAGGGCTCCTTCTTTCTCAGTCCTTACAATTCTGTCCTGATCAGCAGCCAGTGCTCAGACCCAGTTCTAGAGGATTCTGAGGCTAGGGCCGTGCTTCTTAACCCTGCTCCCTCTCCCATTAGGCTTTCAGCTACGAAGGGTTGAAGAGCAGCGGGAGCAGGAAAAGCGTGATGTGGTGGGCAATGACGTGGCTACCATCCTGTCACGTCGCATTGCTGTTGAGTACAGCGACTCCGAAGATGATTCCTCTGAGTTTGATGAAGACGACTGGTCGGATTAACATTCTGCCTGTTGCCCACATTCCTTCTTCTATCCTTCCTACCTGCCTTCTTTATACCAGCTGTAACAGTCTCGTGAGGGGAAGATGGGGGACAAAGAATTGCAAGGGGCCAAAGCCTTTTCTGGAGCAACCAAAGATCTATCTGAGTGCTTCCTCCAAATTACCATGGACTTCCTTCCTCCCTCCCTGTCTGTGAGCTCCTGAGGGTCCATGGCTGAGCTGATCCCTCCTCCTCTGGGTAACTCTTAAATATTGAAAGGAAGGAAAAACCCTACAGCAAATCCCTTTGGTTGGGTTTCAACTGGAGATAGTGCCTTCCCCTAATAACCATTTTAACCCATGGCCTCCCTCAAAACTCTTGTAGTTAGCTACTTCAAATAATGCTGTTCACCTCCTGGTCTTAAAGCAGTGGGCAGAGCCTGTGTGGACACAACTGGTCCCTCTTCTGTGCTGAGAGCATGGAGCAGGCCAAGTGCCCTGGCAACTAGGCTGCCTCAGCCCTCTGCAGGGTAGGGCTGCTTCTGTTCAGCTGTCTGGATGCCTTTGTTCCAGAAGGCATCAGGCCCCTAAAGAATGGCTCGCTCCTCTGCCTGGTGGTGATGCCATTCTGAAGGCTGAGGCTGTTGCTTTCTCTATGCTCCTTCTTGGTGAGGGTGGTGTTCAGGTGTCCTTTGCATGCCCCTTCCTACCCTAGGTGCCTTTACACTGCCCAGCCCAGTTTTAACCTCTGATATTATCATGACCAAACTAGCCCTGACACACAGGGACTTGGGCCTCTCTGTTGACTGTCAGGGTCAAAACTTGAAGGTGTGGCACCACAGGACTGGAAGAGTAGGGAACACCTTGGGTCCTGCCCTCTCAGGATGCTGAGGCTAAGGTGAGAAGTAACTCTCAAGGTCACCCAGATAGTGGTAGAGCAAGAGCCCAGGCTTCCTGTTTCCAAGTCACCTGTGTTTTCTGGGACCAAATAATGAGCACCTGCTGGAGTCTGGGCAGAGTGGCCCTGGCTCCATTCTCCTCCAGGCTGCCCGAATGCAGGGGTCTCGTTTGGAGGGCTCACAGCCTGTGCCAGCCCCGCTAGTACAGCTTTGACACTCACGCCCTCTCATGTAACCGTTTATTTCCCCTTTCTATCTCCAGCCAGTCATGTGGCATGGGAGCTGTGCTGGGCAACCAGAATAGAGAGGAGGAGTGGGGCAGCAGCCTTGGCAGGTGCAGCTTTCAGTTCACTGCAGCTCCCTCCCCCCTTTGTTTCCTCAGTTTAAGCATAGGTTCTGCCAGCTGTAGAAACTTCAGTCCCTCGGGCTGGCAGCCTCAGCAGGTACCTGCCTGGGGGGACCTGGCAGCCATGAAGAAGGCTGAAAGGCAGAAGGACCCAGGATCTTCCTCCTGGCTCCCCACCTCACTGTGCATGGTGATGCTGACCCCCCTCCCCTCTAAGGCCCATCTCAGAACCAATACACAGGTGCTATTATTCAGGGGGAAACTGAGCAGCCCTGGCCACCAGCAAGGTTTCGTCTCTTCTGCCCCAACTATTGTGTGGCCTCTTGTGCTGAAATCGGCTTCTCTGGCTTCAGCGCCTGAAACAAAGAGAAACAGGATCTGTCTCTACCCAGCACAGCAAATGGTTGTAGTAATTGCCAAAGCCCTCATAAACCCCCCTGGCTTGAGGAGACAGCAGTCGCGGGCACTGCTGCCCGCACTTGCCTAGGGCCTCCCCTCTGCCTCCTTTCTTCAACTCAGAGGTAGGGACGAAGCACGCAGGTGCCAGCAGGACTTCCTGCTGTGGCTACTCCAGAGTGCTCTATGTGTCCACGGCATCCGGTCCCCTCCTGATGCAGTGTCTGGCACAGGGCTTGGCCCTCCATGCTGCGCATGTTTCCTGCCCTGTGCCTTAGAAGCTGAAGGTGCTTTCATCAGAACCTTAAAATGGCTGTTGACAGTACCTGGTACCTCAGCTGCAGCTGGAGAGGCAGGGGAGGGCAGTGGTCCTTCCAAATAGAAGCCCTGGGGCCTGGCCAGGCCAGCATTTGAGCCTAATGGTTTTGACTAAATTACTCCCCTCCTCCTGCTCTCCGGGAAAGAGGAGCCAAAGCAGCTCACTGTGGTTCTCTTCCGACCTTGAAGGGGCGGTACTGGCCTGGCTTCTGCAATGGACAGAGTCCACCAGGAAAGACCAGGGGCGGAGGAGGTGGGGAGGGGCCCTGTCTGCCGAAGGTAGGATTAGATCATTAGCTCAGTGACCTCCTAGGGTTTCGATGTGCTGTGTTCTCATCCTACAGCTGGTTTGGTAATGATCTGCAAGTCCCGGAGAGCAACAGCACAGCTCTGCCTGACGCTCTCATTAAAATCCATGCAGCCAGGCTCTGGGCTTTGTAGCAGCCGGCCTTGTGGAGCTTCCTCAGCTTGGGGGGCTGGGGACCCAGTCAGCTAAGAGGTCCTCTACGCTCTACTTAGGCATATGCATACCCCCCTGAAAAAAATTAAAACATGCTTCTTTAAGCCCAGAGCCCTTTAAAATAATAAAGGACCCAGTGCAGGTAGGTATGTTTATGGAACCTGTAAGTAGAACACAAAGTTTAGTGATGATTTGGACTGGGCTGAGGTTGCTGAGAGTGTTGTAAAGCCCATGAGGACTCTAAAGTGCTGAAGCCATGGAGCCTGCCCCCGTTCCAGTGTCAGAAGTGACCTGTGGCTTTGCCTTGGTCATGAGATGATTTCATTCCAGGAGAGGGGGTGGGGGATCCCTTGGCAGCTCTGAGCAGCTGGCCCAAGCTCCAGCGCCCTCAGAAACGACCCTGGCCAATGTCACAGCAGAGCTGAGGCGTATTGTCAGGGCTAATGTGAAATCTCTTCCCGTGGCGCCGATCCTCTGACTCTCCAGCGCCAGCTTGGACAGATTGAGGTCTCTGTGGCTTTGGTGACCCTGTTTAAGCATTCCCACAGTGTCCCTGCAGCCCCTGACTTGACCTCGGGGCCTGGGGAGGGAGGCGCTGTGCCAGGGCCAGGCACTCCAGGAGATACATCAGCTTTGTGGGGGGCATTAAGCCTTGAGCTTGCCTGGTGCACATCCCACCACCCCGGACCAGGTGTTGCACAGAGAAGTGCCTTTTCCTGTGTTCCCGCCACATTCACTTTAATGGGGCCTCAGTGAAGGCTGAGAACAATTCTGTTACTGTATTAACTTTATCCAGCTAATTCACTTGAGAAACTAACCAATTTTTACTTTCTGCCTGGAATGATGTACACATGGGAGAGAACGCTATCGCGCTCCCTAAGTGCCTTGTTTTCTCTGATATAAATATATTTATAAGAACATATTCCAATGGTTCTTGCATGTGTTTCCCACATCAAGATTTTGTGAGCTAATACATAGTGGGAACACCGCCCTTCCCCCTGATGGTTGGGAGTGGGGATCTGAGCAGTGAGATAAAGCCACCCCCGCAGTGGCTGTCCTCTGCCCTTTTTATACAGGTAAAAACACTTTTTCTTTTTTTGAGACAGGGTTTCAGGTAGAGGGGGCTGGCATTGAACTTACTATACTATGTAGCTGAAGATGGCCTTGAACTTCTGATCCCCTTCCTCAGCCGTACCTGGCTAGGACAACCAATTTTTTTGTTTCAAGTCTGGTTTCATCTGCTTCACTGCCAGGCTTATTTTGTGTTCCATGTTTGTACTCCAGTGACTTGAAGGTTCCATGTAACTATTATGTATACACATGAATACTTTAAATGCCAACATTTTCAATAATTTGATAAAGTCTTCGTAGCCATTCAGTCACCTCTGGTGTCTGTGTGTGTGTTTCATGGGAGTAGGGACCAGGAAGAGGTAACTCTTCTGTGAGGGGTCCAGCAGGAGCGGGCTTCAAGGGCAGGAGGCTTGTAGCTAGTTTGTAGGCATGGGTCCCCTTCTGTGAGGACAGCCCTAGAGCTGGCTGCCCAGAGCTCCTTGCACCAGGCAGGAGAGGCACACGCACTGAATGCTGATGCTGCCTTCCAACATCTGGCCGGCATCTTGTCTGTCTCCGAGCAACTTACCTTAAATAGAATGGTTTACAATGGAATCGGATAAAAAGGTTTAGTCTCTTGCCTGACTGAGGGGGCTGGGTTTGTATTCTGACCACCCCCCCCTCCAAAATGACCTACCCAAGAAGCAACGGTTTTTCCTAGCACAGCTGCTGCGGGTTGCTGTCCCCGGGGGTAATTTATGAGCAGACACCCAGAACCGGGCTCAGCAGATACAGTGGGGTGGCCCAGGGAGACAGAGAGAGCAGGGTCGGAGGCACCGTGGGTCACCACGCCTGCTGTTCGCAGAGTCACCCACGGGCACCCCGGGAGAGGGGGCAGAAGTTTTGAACTGTCAGCAAGTGCTGCGCCAGCCGCTCTGAGCTCATCGCTGGAGGTGGGGTGCCGGGGAGGGGGTGCGGAGCCCCTCACTCCCCTCCCGCGCAGGCCTGTGTTTAGTCAGCACTTGGCCGCCAGAGCTGGTGACTGACAGGCAGCCAGACGCCCGCCCTGACAGAAGACAAAATGGTGCCGGAGCCGCCCTCGGAGGGATGGGAAGCAAGAAGTGTGGTTCTGGGAAGCTGGAGGCCTGTGCCTGGCTGCTGGCTGCACGGCTGCCATTCAGCCGCCCTGATCTCGTACAAGTCATTTTACCTCCTGGAACTGTCATCCTAGGGGAAATGGGCATTTACTGAGCGCCCACTACCTGCTATAGGCAGCATATGCTTGCTTTTATCTTTAAAGGCACGGGTACCCCGTTTGAGGAGAGGTGAAGTGAGTTGCCTAACCCTGCCTGCCATGCCATTTGCACTGCTTAGCAGTCCGTCCAGCCGCAGGTTGGGGAGTGTCTGTGTCTACGGTTGCAGCTCTTATCTGCCTCAGCCGCCCCTCCCAACTCAGTTTTACAGGTGCAATACCAGGTGAGGGTTATTTTTGTTCTTTGAAGTCACGCAAGCTTGACTGAGACCCCAGCCATCTTAGACCTTTGGAGGGGAAGTAGCCTGTGCCCTTGGCTACTTGAGAACAGCGTGGCTTCCCTCGGGAAGGGCTCCAGGCAGGCACACCCTGCCCTATTCACACGTGCGCAGGTTCATTTACACACATTTTCCAGGAGTGGAATATAGTCCAGGCCTGTTGTGTACAGAGCTCTGCTGTTGTGCAAAACAAGGACACAAGCCTGCACACGGCTACAGGAGCAGGCATCATTGCAGACACATCTAACAGTCCTCCTGAGCCGCGGAGCTGGCTGCCTGCCTCGGCCAGTTGCTCACTGCCCCCTCCTGGCCACCTCTCCACCAGGGCAACCTGGCACCATTTCCTCAAGTTCTGCTCAGAGAGATTGGCAACCACTTCTCGCCGAGATCATGAGGTCAGGAGCAATTTCTGGGCCGCCCCCCGCCCCCCCCCGCCCCGAGGCCTAGGGGGTGGGGTGGTGGCCAGAAGCTTAAGGACACAAACAGCATGAACACCCCTGAGGAATCAGAGCAGAACTGCAGGCCGGTGTGACAGGAGGGCAGACACACTCCCACTTCAGCAGGCAGCCACCACCCCTGGCCTACCCTAGTGAACTGCACACACACAGGCTCTCACATGAGTGCAGATGTGCGGATTTCCTTGCTGACCAGGCAGGAGCTCCTCCAGCACGAAGCTCACCCGTTTTCTGTCTGGGCCTGCACTTCCTCTGTTCAGCAAGACATTGAGCCTGGTCCTGGGTGCAGCCGCTCCACTGTGGCGTTTCACCATCTTTACAGCCAGTGACGCTCCAGATGTGCGCCTGAGGAGAGCGCCCCCATAAAGGGCTCAGTAGGTTCCTTGGCATGGACTTGAAAGGATTACCCACCTAAAGCCTTTGATTCCTATTGTACAGATGTGGAAAGGCACAGAGGGGCTTAGCAGGTTTCCCAGCATCACACAGCAAACTGGCATCAGATGTTGAAATAGAAACCTCGTTGATGTTCTAAAGAACACAGCACTTGATGAGCTTGGGCCCAGAAATTGGAACTGAGAAGTAAAGTTGGAAGCCCTGCTTCCCACCCCACCCCCACCCCCATTTTGGTTTTTTGAGACAGGGTTTCTCTGTGTAGCCTCAGCTGTCACTTTGTAGACCAGGTTCGGCTCAAACTCAGAGTGATCTGCCTACCTCTGCCACTACAAGTGCTGGGTGGGATTACAGGGGTGCACTACCGCTCTAGGATGCTTTCAGAAAACATTGACAAAGCTGGGTGTGGTGGTACACGCCTTTAATCCCAGCATTCGAGAAGCAGAGGCAGGTGCATTGCTGTGAGTTCGAGGCCAGCCTGGTCTGCAAAGTGAGCCCAGGACAGCCAAGGCTACACAGTGAAACCCTGTCTCAAAAAAACCAAAATAAAATAAAAAAGGAAGAAAAAAAACATTGACAGGGTTTCTATGACTATCTTAAGACTTGGGGAAATCCCAGAGGAGGTTCTAGATTTTTGGTATTCAGCTTACAACAACAACAACAACAAATTATGATAATATAATGTTTCCATATATTCCAATATAATAATTCCAGCTGCAGGGAATCTGAGGACACCTACACTCAGGTCAAGTGTTTGTCTAGAATGCACCGATCCTTGTGTTCTGTCCCTTGTACCATATAAAGCCAAAATTGTACATGCCTGCGAGTCCAGCTTGTGGGAGATGGAGGCAAGAGGATCAGAAGTGTAATGTCATCCTTGGCTGTGTAGCTAGTTCAAAGCCAGCCCGGACTACCTGAGACCCTGCCTAAAATAAAATGAATCCTTGAGAAGTGATTTCTGCATGTCTGACCAGCCAACTGAACAAGCAGGTAAGGGTTTGCTTCTTGAGTGTGTGCTTAGTAGGTGCACTTAGTACGCCTGGAAATATGCAAGTGGCTCCTGCCCTGGTGTGTAGATCTGTGTGGGAACATGCCTACATATGCCTGCCTGTAGAGTGTGTGTGTGTGTGTGTGTGTGTGTGTGTGTGTGTGGTATGTGTGCAGGAGTAGCTTTGTGTGGAAGTCCATGTAAAATAGGAATGCCCTTGTGAGAAAGTGTGATGTCAGTACTCCCCCAGCCCTGGGATGTATGGTACCCTGATGGGCTCTAGCCAGATCGCTGGCTCTTACCCGCCCCCCGCCCCCCCAGCATGCACACAATTCCCTGGACCCATCCCACTCAGCCAATTTGCAGCCTTGCTCTCAGCTCCCAAGAAGGCCTGCAGCAAAGTCAAGGGGCTGGTGGCCAATTAGTGAGGGGGTTAATCAGGGAACTGGGGACCCCTAGGGGGTGGGAAGCTGAAGGCAACCATGGGGTTGACAGGAGCGGGGGCTGCCTGTCATGCAGCAGGGGGAGAGGAAGGCAGGGAAGGGGAGGGCTATCTGTCGGTGCTGCAGAACCAGAGGTGGGCCCACAGATTCATGATTGCTGAGCTGAGCGCTAACACAGGAAGCGTGTGTGAGTGTGTGTGCGTGCTCTGTGTGAAGTGGCACGTAGGTACATTTGAGTCCTTGAATGTGGCCTTGCGTGCAATTGTGTTTACATGACTACAAATGCCACTTATTTACACTAAGTAGGTTTGTGTTTATAAGTGTGCAGTGTGTGCTAATGGGCTTGCTTATGCAAACATATCTAGACCTGTGTGCATATATGTACCTGCAAGGGTAAGACTGTATACACAGGTGTGCAAGAATATGTGTATTTAGGTGGGTGTTCCAGCAGGCACATAAAGCTTAGTGGTTTAGTGGGTGGTGTATCTACTGTGCAATAAATTGTGCCTGCACACGTGTGCAAATGCATGCTTGCACGTATCTCTGAACAGTCAGGTGCCTGGATCCCACATGTGTGCTTCTGTGTGCCCATGTGTATGTGCCTGCATGCAGAGATCTTGGCATGGAAAGAACTGGGGCCTGGTGGGCTCCAGGCTGCAGAAGGGAATCTGACAGACGAGCCTCGCTGCAGCCCCTGGCCCCGGGAGCCTGTTTTCCAGGCTGCGGAAGCTGTGAGCCCGTGAACTCATCTTATATTAATAGGTGCTGTCTCCTCACTTATTGCAAGGAGAGGCGGTCATGGCCCCTGCGGGGCACAGCACTCAGTGCTGCCCCGCCTCCCACAAGGATCAGGGTTCAGCCCGGCTAGAAGAGGGTCCCTTCAGTTCAGGGAGCCCACTGCCCAGCACCCTCTGCTGGCCTTATGATGGTACATTTAAACATGGGGGTAAAAAAAAAGCTGGCAGAGACAGGGCGGCTGGGAGGCTTAGTAACCCGTCACAGACACACAGGCGCGTGAACACACACACACACACACACACACACACACACACACACACACACACACACACACACACACACCAGGCTGAGCAGCCCAGGGCTGAGCTCCAGAGGACGCTGTGGGAGACAGGAGGCTCAGTATGAAGGGGCGATTCAGCCCTGTTCTCAAGGGCTCTTAGAGGCCCTCTGTGTAAGAGGAAGCTCAGCTTTCCAAGTTCCCGGTTTAAGGAGAGTCGTGACCTTGTCTTTGGGGGCCTCTAGTTTGAAAGAGGAGACAAAGAAATCTGCTCTGACAAGCTTGAAAGGACATGTCCCTTTTGGGGATCCTTAGTTGGAGACAAGATACTGCGCTGCCTTCAGGTGGCCAGGTCTGACTCTGCCTTTCCACACACTGTGGCTGGGGGCGGGGGGGGGGGGGGGGGGGAGGAGGGTTTGTTGTATAAATTACTTCTTAAGCGTCACAGGACTCAACAAGGGATTCTCTGAGGAAGAATTGCTGGGCTGTAGGGCAACTAACCTGTCTGGATTTTAAAAAGGAAAAAAACAAAGATCCGAAGTAAGGAAGGCCCTGCCTTCTGCCCACTGCACAAAGGCTCTCCCAAATGCCTCTGGGTGCTGTGCACTGCCCTCAGATAGAGCAAGAATCTCGGCTGAGGTCCAGCACAGACTCCTGGACATAGGATGGCAGTTGGTAGGCTGCTGTGTGAACCCCAGACCAGGAAGCTGGAAGGAGGGCACAAAGGGTCCAGCTGCACCCAGCTAGGATAGGAACCTACCTGGGTAGGGGCTCCATAGGGGTGCAGGGGGCGGGGTCAGCGTGAAGGTACTTTTCCCTATGGTACTTCTTCAGAGGGTGAGGTAGGGTGAAGCTGGTTTCTCCAGGCTTCACCCTAGCATGGGCGTGGGCCTTCCTGCCCCACATTCCTGGCCAGATTTTTTGACCTGTTCCCAAAACTCACTCCCTAAACAAGTAAAGAACCAGATTTGAAGCTGGCCACGGAGGGGAGGTGCACACATGTAATCCTAGCAGATCTCTGTGAGTTCGAGGCCAGCCTAGTCTACAAAGTGAGTCCAGGATAGCCAAGGCTACACAGAGAAACCCTGTTGGGGGGGGAGGGGAGATGTGTCCTAGGTTCAAATCCCAGGCCAACTGACAATAAATGTGACCTTTTTGGAAGGCCTTTCTTTTCTTGTCTTTTTATTTATTTATTTATTTATTGGTTTGTTTGTTTGTTTTGTTTTTCGAGACAGGGTTTCTCTGTGTAGTTTTGGCTGTTCTGGACTCACTTTGTTGGCTAGACTGTCCTCAAATTCACAGTGATCTGCCTGCCTCTGCTTCCCAAGTACTGGGATTAAAGGTATGCACCATCACACCTGGCCTTTTTATTTTTCTTTTTTTTGGTTTTCTGAGACAGAGTTCCTCTATGTAACAGCCCTGGCTGTCCTGGACTCACTTTGTAGACCAGACTGGCATTGAACTCACAGAGATCCACCTGCCTCTGCCTCCCAAGTGCTGGGATTAAAGGCGTGCAACACCACCGCACCTCCCAGGTCCTACAATTACAAGTATGTGACTCACACCATTTAATGTGGTGGTAGAATCAAGCATGGGGTAAGAAATAGTCAGAGACAGAGCAGGTAGGAGGTTTAACACTCCTCCCCAGACTCACACAGGCATGAGCACACACCCTGGGGATTAAACCTAGAGTTTCTTCTTCTTCTCCTCCTCCTCCTTCTTTTTCTCTGTGCAACTTTGGCTGTCCTGGATTCACTTTGTAGACCAGGCTGGCCTCAAACTCACAGCGATCCTCCTGCCTCTGCCTCCCAAGTGCTGGGATTAAAGGTGTGTGCCACCACCACCCAGCTCCCAGACTGACTTTGTAGTCCACTCTGGCCTTGAACTCACAGCGATCCTCCTGCCTCTGCCTCCCAAGTGCTGGGATTAAAGGCGTGCGCCACCTCACCCAGCTCTTAGGGCTTCTTTGTTCAAGCTGGGCAAGCACTCAATCCGCTGAACTGTATCCCAGCCTCCAGGGAGGCCTTGCCCACTTTGCATCTTAAATTGCTCATATATTCTCTCTCTTTTCCTAATTTATTTTTATTTGAGGGTGCAGTCACTAACACTGCAGGTTTTTTTTTTAAATAACTGTTATTTTATATTTTTAATTATTTATATGCATGTGTATCTGTGTATAAGTATGTGAAAATGTGGGTGCAGATGTCTATGGAGGCCCAGGAGATGGCGTCAGATCTCACGGATCTGGAGTTACAGGCAGTTGAGTGCTGCCCAGTGTGGGTCCTGAAGAGTGAACTCAGTTCCTTTGTAAGAGCAGCATGTGCTCTTAACTGCTTAAGCCATCTCTTCAGCCCTAGATGCAACTGTTGAACGCCTTTAATCCCAGCACTCGGGAGGCAGAGGCAGGCGATCTCTGTGAGTTCGAGACCAGCCTGGTCTACAAAGCGAGACCAGGACAGCCAAGGTTACACAGAGAGACCCTGTCTTGGAAAACAGAAAACAAAACAAAACAAAAATGGAGCGGGGAGAGGGAACTGTGCCCCAGTAGGCCTGACACAACTGAGTTTGAACAAGCCGCTTGTCTTAGGCTTCAGTTTGTGTAGATGTGTGACAGTAGAAACGTAGAGCGGGCCAGAAATGTTCTGATGGCTTTGGCCAACTGGAGGGCCTGCCAGGTTGACCTAACCAGAGCTTCCTTGTTTGTTTGTTGAAACAGGGCTTATGTAGCTGGCCTCAAGCTTGCTAATGAGCCGAGGCTAGCCTTTAACTCTCGATCTCCCTTCCTTCCCTCTCTTAGTGGGATTACAGACATGTACTGCCACACTTGGTTGGGGGTTTTTGGTTTGTTTTTCCATTTTATGTCAATGGGTGTATTGTCTGCCTGTGTAACTGTGCCTGGCACCTGTGAAGGCCAGTAGAGGGCGTTCCATCCCCTGGAACTGGACTTTGCAGGCAGTTATGAACCACCCTGAGGGGGCTGGGAATTGAACTCAGGTCCTCTATAGAAGCAGCCGCAGTGCTCTTAACCACTGAGCTGTTTCCCTGGCCCTCACTTTATGTGTGTGTGTGTTACTATGGACTCAATCCAGAGCTTTGGCAGCACTCTACCCCTGAGCTGCAGCTACAGTCCTTAGGTGATTTGAGCCAGAGTCTCCCTGTGTAACTCAGGCTGGTATTGAACCCCGTGTGTGGCTGAGGCTGGCCGGGTACTCATGACCCTTTCTCTGCCTTCTGCCTCTCCAATACACTCCAGGCCAGGGTGTGCCCTGACACTATGTCTGCCCTTACAATGAGCACAGGCATTTTCCCTCCCTAAGCCCCAGGGTTCAAGTCTCCAGCTGCACACACTGTTATGTGGAGAAGCAGCTTTACCAGCTCCACAATGACCAGACCCCATGTGAGCCACTGGCCCCAAGGATACAAGGCAAGGTCCAGAAGGTTCTAAACCCCAGGGTAGGTTTTTATTTTATTTTATTTTATTTTTCCAGGGTAGGTTTTTTTTAAAAAATGGAAATGAAAGTCATTATCCAGGGGACTGAACACAGATTTTTTGGGGGTGGGGGTTTGAGACAGGGTTTCTCTGTGTCACGCTGGCTGTCCTAGACTCACTTTGTAGACCAGGCTGGCCTCGTACTCACAGCGATCAGCCTGCCTCTGCCTCCCCAATGCTGGGATTAAAGGCTTGCGCCGCCACGCCCGGCACCTGAACACAGATTTTGAAAACACGTTCCAGGTTTGAATATTATATTTCTAGCCGTATGACCTCAGCCAGTTTTCTCATTGATGTAAAGCAGGGACGGTAATCACCTGTGCCGGGTGCACAGTGCGGGGAACACTGTTGGAAGGAAGCGATTACCGTGCCCAGAACTTGCATGGTAGAAACACCCTCTTCACATCTGAGGTCCAAACTGAACTGGCGTTACTATGGGTACCCTCAACCTAAGAGGAGTCTAATATCCCGGTTCCTGTCCCTGGGCGGTGAGCTGGGTGTCCAGGGTGTTGTCCAAGGGGCACAGACATCTTGCAGGGTCAGCCAGCTTCCCAGATTCTTTAGAGAGTCCCGCCCTCCTGGCTCAGCTCCACACCATGCATATGCACAGACACAAATATTTATCAAAAATTCATTTTTATTTATTGAGTAGGGTTGGGGACTGAACAGGAATGCACTGGGGGCCATACCCCGATTGGCAGAGGGGTGGGGTACTGGCTCTTGCCCCGCCTCCTCTAGGGCACCTCAGGGTAAGGCCTGGCCCCCCAGGCCATGGCTGTGGCGCTGAAAGCCTGGCTGGAGCGGCGATGGGGGTGCGTTTTTATAGTCCCGGCTGCCTTAGCCAGGTTGCAATTCCCCCAAATGGCCACCAGAGGGAAGCCGGGCCTCAGCGCAGAGGAATTCTCGGTTGCTCAGGTGATGGCTTCTTAAAAAAATAAAAAACCAGAGGCTGGTGTGTTCCCCCTGCAAACCCGAGCAGTGCGGGCCTGAGCGGGGAGGCTCTGGTTTCTATGATCTCTCTGATAAAAAATAAGCAAAAATAACAAAATACGTGGTTTCTCTTTTTCCATCCGCCCCTCCAGGAACGAACTGAGGTCAGAAACGGGGACGTGGAGGCTGGGGATACCCTGGTAAGAACTAGATTTCAAGGTGTGGCTCTCTTTTTTTTTTTCCCTTACCACCCATAAGTAATTTATAAATAAATAAATAATAAATAAATAAATAAATATACCTTATTTGTATGTTCACATATATAGAGATAAATCTTTCTCTCATCTAGGCAACTAAGTGATTTAACCTCTGTCTCTGGAGCTTCAAAATTCAAAAGTAAAGTGACACGGTCAAGGTCAAGTTTCAGGGAAGGAAGATCAAGGACTTGGAATGGCGCTGTACAATCCCAGCATTCTGGAATTGCAAAACACTTGGGTTGTGAGACATCTCTGAGTGGACCACTGACCTTCTGGAACATTCTAGAACCATGCAGCCAGCCGGGCTGGGCCCCTGCAGGAATCTTGAATAAGACCCTAAAAAACACCCAATGTCCTAGAACTCCAGAACCAGCTGGGTCTTCAGGGCGTGGAGCTGGGGTGGGGTGGGGTGGTTGGAACTAAAGCCCTGGTGGTCCTAACATTCTGGAGGTCTATAGTAGTCAAAGCCACAGATTCACCAGGATGCAACTAGACGTCACTAGGGGACCGGGACCGGAACGAAGTCTTGGAAGTAGAACAGCCACAGCAGATGGCCCACAGCACCTTCTGCACGTCTTGGTTGCGGAAGGCGTAGATGACCGGGTTGATCATGGAATTGTAGGTGGCGGGGAGCAGGGTGAGATAGGTGTAGAAAGATGGCGAGTTGGCATCTCCCAGTAGGCAGTAGACAGTGAAGGGCAACCAGCAGGCAGCGAAGGCGCCAAGCACCACGGCCAATGTGGCGATGCCCTTGCGGGTGGCCACGTAGTGAGAGGCAGGCAGCAGGTGTCGCTGGAGGGCAATCTGCTGGGCATGGCGGCAGACGATGCGGCAGATCTGGGCATAGAGCTGCAGCATGATGCCAAACACCATGAAAAAGGCGATGGCCAGAACCACCAGATGGTTCTTGGAGAGTGGATACACCACACCACACGCGGTCAGGCCATCTCGGCAGTTCCAGGCCAGCACCGGAGCCAGCCCGAGGCCCAGGGCACCCACCCACACCAAGGCCAGCATCACATAGGTCCGAGTGACTGTTGTCTCTGAGTAATAGGTAAGAGCGTTGTACAGGGAAAGGTAGCGGTCAACAGTGATGGCCAGCAGGCTGCCGATGCTGGCAGTAAAGGCCATGGCTAGCACGCCAACCAGCACCAGGCTCATCTCCGGTGAGCCAATGCAGAAGACAGCAGCAAAATGCAGGACCAAGCCCAGGCCTGCCAGCAGGTCTGCAACGGCCAAGCTGCCCACCAGCAGGAACATGGGGGCACGGAAGGCGGGCGTGCCCACAATGATGGCCACTACCAAGGCGTTCTCACAGGATACCAGGGTGCCTGAGATGCACAGCACCACATCCCAGGCCTTGGGCAAAGGGAGCAGCGTAGCTGGGCCTGTGGGCTCCTCTGCTGGGTCCACGCTGCTCACATTCACACTGCCTGAGCCAGCTGAGAACCAGGCCAGGAAGCTCCCTGCACCCCACATCTTGGTACCTGTAAAAAGAAAGGCCCCGTGAGACAGTGACAGGCCTGTATATCCTGACAAGAGGCCCTTGGAGGGAGGAGAGAACCCTCTGAGGATAATTGGTAGGGTAGTGATGTCCTGGTCCCCAATTCAGGTCCTGATGCTCTGGCCCCAATACTTTGTCCTCTGATGCCTCCAGGCCTCTAACTAAGTAAGAGTCCCTTTTCCTGGCCTCTAACTAACTAAGAGTCCCTTTTCCTGGTCTCTTCACCTCCTCCTTTCCATTCCTCTAAGTCCTAAAGACCTCTTTGCCACGTGTGGTCAAAGAAGTGAATCAAAGCTTACTATAAGTGAATGGGGGAAACCATAGGATTCAAGGGGTGCCCTGAAAAGGCTCATGATGAGGGGGCGGGGGTGCCCTGAAAGAGGAGAGAGACATGTCAAGGAGGAGGGCAGTCAGCTCCCTCCCATCAGAGACGATGACTCTTTCCTGAAGCTCCCAAGACCCTCACGATTCGCAGCACCGTCAGCCTCAGGCTCCGCCCCCAGGCAAAGCCGGTGCAGCTCCTTGCCAGCCCCCACTCGACATTCCTAGGGTAACACCTGGGAACTCATTCTCCCTACACTCTCTAACAGACTTCTGTCTCCGGACAGACCTCTTTTTTTTTTTTTTTTTTTCCGTCCCCTGACCTCTGCGTCTCCGTAGCAGACACCCCCTGGTGGAAGCCTAGATTCCTGAGTCAGACACCCTCACCCCCACCCCCACTTCTGCCCGGACACCTGGATCTTGGGCCTGACTCCGCCACCTGCCTTAGATAGCTAAAGCCCTAAATAAGACACCTCCCACTGCTCGGACGCCTAAGTGCTTGCCCCAGACGCCTCCTGCCCTCTCAACCTCAGATGACCGCCTGTCCCTCCAGAGCCTCCGGTCCCGCAGGAATGCTCACCTTTTGTCGGGTCACCCCATCACACCGCTCGGGCAGCCGAACACTCAGGGAGCTGCCAGTTAACGCAGAATCTGCTAATCCAGAATCCCAGCTAGGACCCCCCGACCCCGAGCAGCCTCAAGCAGCCTTCCGCCCGCCCAGCGCCCCTGCACCCTGTGTCCTCCCAGACTCTGGGTACCCGCGGCAAGGCCCACTACTACTCACCGGTGGCTCAGGACCGGGCGCGGCCGGGCCGCGGGGAGCCTCCACTCAGGTCCTGGCAGTGCAAGGTGTGCGAGGACCCCAAGAAGCCCCCGCGGCCGCGGGAGACGCGGCGTGAGTCACCCCGCCCCGCCCCGCCCCCCGGCCCCCGGTCTGGTGACGTCAGAAGCCCAGTCAGCCAATGGGCACGGCGCGCTGGAGCGCAGCGCGTGCTGCGCGGCATAGTAATGAGGCCTCGCGCCGCCCGCTCCCCCATTCATAAAAAGTGACCGTGGCCGCGGCCCCGCCCCCTCCGGAGCCGGCTGGCGCTGTCCTTGACGCCGCGCCCTCTGCGGGTCGGGGGTTTTGGGGGCGCTAGTGGGAGAGACTCAGAAGAGACTCAGGAAGGCCACAGAGGATGTGGGAAGAGGCAAGGGACCAGGATAGTCTGCGGGGGTGATGAGCATCCTCGGGTGGCAGAAATGAGCTGACACCAGACAGGTGATGGGGAGAAATGGGCGGCGTCCCCGGTGAGGGTGACAGGCTTTGCTTCTGATAGGGCCCTGAGGTGACAGTGACAGGAGCACGAGGGAGCAGGGAGGTGGGTGGCTGTGACGCTACGAGCGTGGTGACAGGATCTTGGAGGATGGTGACTGTGGGACGTTGACGTGGGGGCGGGGGACGGGCCGGTTAGGGCTCCTCAGGGCAGCCACAGCAGTGTCAGGGTGACTCTGCAGCATGATGGGACTCAGAGACTCAAGGGTGGCAGAGGTGGTGATAAAGCTTTGGAGATGAGTGTTCAGATGAAGGAACTTCAGGTCACTGTGACCCTGTCAAAAGGCTGAAGGACTGAGGAGACAAAGCTAAACGAGGGCTGTGGGGTCCTGGAATTGAAAGGCAAATGACTTGTGAGTGGGCGCCAGAGTGAGGGAACAGGGTAGGAGGTCTGACTGGACGGTGACCCAGCAGGTAAGTTGCTGCCAGGACAGGTCCCGTGATGCTTGGATTGGAATAAGGAGCCGGGTGACGTCACTCCTATGGGCCCAATAGCGTTCTCGCAGCACGGGAGGGTGCGCCTGGCAAGATTTCAAAACCTGAATTATTTATTCAAGGATCTGGAAAGCCAGCGCGGTGGGGGGAACCTGGGGTGGGGGGAGGTCACTTCCCCGAAGCAGCGGGACACAGGGAGTCGGGAAGAACTTGGAAGCAGAAGAACCCAGCAGCTGCACGCTCAGAGCAGCCTCTCTCTGCCCACCCGGCTTAGTACCAGGGGGTGGGGCAGGAAGAAAACTTCCTTTTCGCTATCCCAGCCAGCTCTATCCCTAGGGGAAAACCCGCTCATCAGATCTGACCCCAGTGGCCAGTCCCGCCCCCTCTCCCTTTGATCTTCTCTGGAATGTTCAAGACTGAAGGAGGGTGATGGGAGGTAGGGGTCAGGTGAGGAGGGTCTGAGGCTGAAGAAAGGAAGAAGGCCAAGAAGCAGGGCCCATCATACCCCCACGGATATGGCAGAACCTGGGCTGGAAAGAACGGCACACTTTGGGGTCGGATATGGGAAATTCAGCCGGTAGCAAAGGTCAGGAGTTGGCTAGCTTCGAACCCGAATCCCTCCATTTATTTCCTAGCTGCATGACTTTGAAAAGTCTGCCAGGCCTTCTGAGCCTGTGTTTTCACTTCTAACCTGCTGGAGACTGTTTGGAGGGGTTTGGCCCATTATCAGCGCTGGCCGTCAATGGTATAGCTGACCACTGGAGGCCACCTGGGAGGCACAAGGGAACACTCAGAAAAGAAAGAGTGGTGCCAAGGAGCTGCAAGCTCTTTCATGGGCTGCCCCTGTGCTAGGGCCCTTTGCTCCCTCCAAAGCACCGCTTATAGCCACCTCTTCCCCCAAAAAGGCTTCCTGACCTCTGTCACAGATGACCAGCTGACCCTGTCCCTGTCTATACCTTCTCTGTGTGTCATGTTCTAGGGTGTTGCAGGATTCCTATAACAAAATACTCATCTGAGCTTCCTTTTCTGCTTGCTTGGAGTCGCAGTCTGTCCTGCTGCAGGATAAGTCACGTGACAGCAATGCCTGTATTTGGTTTGTGCCTGACATACGATGGTATTCAGTTACTATTATCTGTTGGGTGATGAAATGTAACAGGAACAGTCAAAAAGACGGGGGGGGGGCGGGGGGAATGGGGCAGTGACGCACGCCTTTAATCCCAGCACTCGGGAGGCAGAGGCAGGTAGATCGCTGTGAGTTCGAGGCCAGCCTGGTCTACAAAGCAAGTCCAGGACAACCAAGGCTACACAGAAAAACCCTGTCTTGAAAAACCAAAACCAACCAACCAACCAAACAAACAAACAAAAACCCAAACCAACCAAACAAACACTTGGGCTCTGTGGCACACACCTGTAATCTCTGTGAGTTCCAGGCCAGCTTAGTCTACAGAGCGAGTCTAGGACAGCCAGGGCTACATCAAGAAACCCTGTCTCAAAAAAGCAAACAAACACCCCAAAACACTCAGATGTAGATCAAATAATAAATATCTAAACAAATTAAAAGTAAACACATTCCGAGACAGAAAGACAAACACAGTGAAAGTGACAGTGGTCCTGATGGTGTGTCTAAGAGAGAAGACAAGTGCATCACAGGGCATCAGCTCCCCAGCACTTGGATATCTACCTTTTCTCCTCATTTTTAGCCAAGTCCCCAACAGAAAAGGGAGCAGAAACAAGGTGCTAGGGTATTGGGACGAAAGTGGCAGATGAGCGACACCTGCTCTTCTGAGTGGTGGATTTTTTGTTTTGTTTTTTATTTTTTTTTTTAATATTTATTATTTATACAGTATTCTGCCTGTATGTGATCCAACAGGCCAGAAAAGGGCACCAGATCTCATTATAAATGGTTATGACCCCCCTATGTGGTTGCTGGGAATTGAACTCAGGAGCTTTGGAGGACAAGACAGAGTCTTTAACCTCTGAGCCATCTGTCTAGCCCTGTTTTTGTTTTTTAATATGTGTTCAAGCCACTTTATTTGTCTTTTAAATGTAGTTTATTGTATATGAGTGCTCTATCTGCATGCACACCTGCATGTCAGAAGAGGGCATTATATCCCATTGTAGATGGTTCTGAGCCACCATGTGGTTGCTGGGAGTTGAACTCAGGACCTCTGGAAGAGCAGACAGAGCTCTTAACCTCTGAGCCATCTCTCCAGCCCCCTGAGTGGCCATTTAGCAGTTCACTGATCTTCTGGTGAGAACTAGCCACCAGGTAATGGGGGGGGGGGTACATACCTGTAATCTCAGCTCTTGGGTGATAAAGGATCAAGAATTTGAGGTCGGGGCTGGAGAGATGGCTCAGAGGTTAAGAGCACTGGCTGCTCTTCCTAGAGGTCCTGAGTTCAATTCCCAGCAACCACATGGTGGCTCACAACCATCTGTAATGTGATCTGATGCCCTCTTCTGGCCTGCAAGTGGACATGCAGATAGAGCACTGTATACATAAAATAAATAAATAAATCTTTAAAAAATTTTTTGAGGTCACCTTGAGCTTCATAAGGAGTCTGAGGCCCGCCTGGACCACATGAGACCCTGTACCAAAAGAAAAGATGCTCCTGTTTGTCACTCCAAACTTGGCCTTTGATTTCTCCACTCTGTCCCTCTGTCCCCATAGCTATTTTCTTTTCTTTTCTTTTTTTTTTTTTTAACTTATTTTTTTCTTGTGTGCATGTGTGTGTTACTATGTTGAGTGAATGCCATGAATGCATAGGTACTCAGAGGCCAGAAGATGGTATCAAATCCCTTGGAGCTGGGTTTATACGTAGTTGTGAGCTGCCTGAAGTGGGTGCTGGGTCTTTTAGCAGGGCAGCAAGTGCTCTTAACTGCTGAGCCATTTCTCCAGCTCTCTCCCGCCTTCTCCCCCGACCCTGGCTGTTCTGAGATCTTTATTTCATACTGCCATATCCTGCAATCTGTGTTTGGATTAATTTTTCTTTATATAATAATTATAAAAGCCCACCCAAGCAAGTTATGTCCCTCCACAGTGCCCCCAACAACCCACCACCGAAGTGGGTGCCAAATCTTAAATATAAAGATGACATCCTTTGTGGTCCTGGACATTTGGGCTAGTTTTCTTCAAATTTCTTCTTAGTGACAGTTACCATCCCAGGGTGAAGACTTAACCGACCAGGTGTTTCTACTGAAGTAGGCAGATGGTCGTGGACTTCATTTGCATGTCGCTGGGTTCTTTATGGTGAAAGTTGCCTCTCTGGCTGACAGGGAGGGAGAGAACGAGGGTGTGTATCTAACTTGTGAGCTGCGGGAGACTCAGAGACTGAGTGAGGCAATAGTTTCTCACATGTGTGCTCGCTCAGGCACCAAAGTGTGTGTGTGTGTGTGTGTGTGTGTGTGTGTGTGTGTGTGAGAGAGAGAGAGAGAGAGAGAGACAGAGACAGAGACAGAGACAGACAGACAGACAGAGACAGAAACAGAGACGATCTGTAGCCCAGACTGGCCTCAGACTCCAATGTATCTGGCTGGGGTCAGCTCTTCTCACGTGCTCTCTCCTCCCTGAGATCCTGTCCAGGGGCAGCACAGCCCTTTCTCAGTCTCTCTTGCCCCTACCTCCCCACTTCTTCCCCAGCACCAACACATGTGCCAATCTTTCCCACCAACAACCCGTATAAAGCAAAGGGGCAGAGCCTACATTTCATAGAAAGAAGCCAAGAGACTTATAGCCCCAAACCACACCGTGAGTGGTGGAACTGAACGGTGAAGCTGTAACCAAGCCCAGTGTCCCTCCCACTCTAGCATAGACGGCACCCTTGCCCTAATAGGGGCTGAGGAGAAGGGGGTCTCACAGACAAACTTGCAGTTCCTCAGGTGGCCAGCAGATGGCTATGCACGTTCCTGCCAAAAGAAACTTTTTAAAAAATTATTTATTTTTATTTTATGTGTGTTAGTGTTTTGCCTACATGTATCTGTGTGAGGGTGTCAGATCTTGGAGCTACAGAGAGGTGTGAGCTGCCATGTGGGTTCTGGGAATTGAACCCGGGTCCTATGGAAAGGCAAATAGTACTCTTCACTGCTGAGCCAGCCCAATTGAAACTTTTTTTTTAAATTATTTTTATTTCATGTGCATTCATGTTTTGTCTGCATGTATAGCTGTGTAAAGGTGTTGAATCCACAGAAACTGGAGTTACAGGCAGCTGTGAGCCGCTTTGCGGGTGCTGGGTCTTCTGGAAGAGCAGCCAGTACTCTTAACCTCTGAGTCGTCTCTCCAGGGCCCCCCCAAAAAAGTTTTCATTTGGAGAAAGGGTCTCACATAGCCAAGGCTGACCTCAAACTTGAGTGTCTGTTCTTCCTTCTCCGCCTCCAGAGTGATGGTATGCGGGGACCAGACCCCGGCTTCCAACATGCTAAACAAGCATTCCACCACGTGCTCTTACACACGCATGCGCCCCAGTAAAACTTTTATTAGTTGAGGCTTCTCCACCTGCTTGGGGGCCTGGGGCTTACATTCAAAGAGAGGGGCAGCTGGGTGTGGTGGCACATGCCTTTAATCCCACCACTTGGGAGGCAGAGGCAGATGTCTGTGAGTTGGAAGCCAGCCTGGTCTACAAGAGTCCAGAATAGCCAGGGCTACTCAGAGAAACCCTGTCTCAGAAAAAAGAAAGGGGGGGGGGGGACGCGCGTGCGCGCGCGTGTGTGTGTGTGTGTGTTTCTCACAGGAGACAAAATAGTTTGCACATGTTTGTTTTGTTTGTTTTTGTACAGATCCATTCATTGAACCAGTGTTCTATTTTAAAGTTTGATTTATTTTTACATCGTGTGTATAGAATTTTTGTCTGCATATATGTCTGTGCACTGCTTGTGTATCTGGTACTCCCTAGGGCCATAAGAGCGGGCATCAGAGCCTCTAGAACTGGAGCTATTAAAGACTGAGCTCTAAGAGTTAGCAATTAAACCCAAGTCCTCTGAAAAAGCAACAGGTTGCCGGGCTTCATGGCCCATGCCTTAAATCCCAGCACTTGGGAGGCAGAGGCAGGCAGATCGCTGTGAGTTCAAGGCCAGCTTGGTCTACAAAGTGAGTCTAGGACAGTCAAGGGTACACAGAGAAACCCTGTCTCGAGAAAAGAAAGGAAGAAAGGAAGGAAAGAAGGAAGGAAGGAAGGAAGGAAGGAAGGAACAGGTTCACTTAACCACTGAGCAACCTCTTCGGCCCCTCATTCAACCAATTTCCAATAACAGTGTCCTCTTCAGAGCCTGGAGTTGATGGCGCATGCCTTTAATGCCAACACTTGAGAGGCAGAGGCAGAGGCAGGTGAATCTCTGAGTTCAAGGCCAGCCTGGTCTACAGAGTTCCAGGACAGCCAAGGCTACCCTGTCTTAAACCTCCCCAAAATAAAACAACAACCAGTCCCTGACATTGAGTTGGAGTGGGTGCTAGGAGGAAAGCAACACTGAGTATCTATTTGCCAGGCACAGAGAAGAAATACTGCAGTAAACAAAAATCGTTGCCTTTGCGCACACATGTGAACACACAAATAAAAATAAAGTTAACCTGAGAAAAAGATATCCCAGATGAAATCCTTTTTTTTTTTTCGGTTTTTCGAGACAGGGTTTCTCTGTGTATTCTTGGTTGTCCTAAACTCGATTTGTAGACGAGCCTGGCCTCAAACTCACAGTGATCCACCTGCCTCTGCGTCCCAAGTGCTGGGATTAAAGGTATCTGCCACCACTGCCTGGCAAAATCTCTTTCTTTCTTTTTTTTAAAGATTTATTTATTATGTATATTAGATCACATTAATCTAGATTAATGTGATCACATTACACACATTAATGTGATCACATTAGATCACATTACAGATGGTTGTGAGCCTCCATGTGGTTGCTGTGGATTGAACTCAGGACCCCTGGAAGAGCAGACAGTGTTCTTATCCACTGAGCCATCTCTCCAGCCTCCAAAATCCCTTTCTTGTTGTGATGTTTTTTATTTTATTTTTGGGTTGTTTCTTTTTTTTTTTTTTTTTTTTTGGCGGGGGGTTGGTTTTCGAGACAGGGTCTCTCTGTGTTAGCCTTGGCTGTCCTGGACTCACTTTGTAGACCAGGCTCGCCTCAAACTCACAGTGATCTGCCTGCCTGTACCTCCCCAGTGCCGGGATTAGAGGCGTGTACCACCACATCCAGGCTAATGATTTTTTTTTTAGATTTATTTATTATGTATACAATGTTTTGCCTGCATATGTGCTTCCACTCCAGAAAAGGGCACCAGATCACATTACAGATGGTTGTGAGCCACCATGTGGTTGCTGGGAATTGAACTCAGGACCTCTTGATAAGCAGCCTGAGCCATCTCTCCAGCCTCTAATGATCATTCTTAGTGGTAACTCAAAGGATTAACTAGCTAGCCAGGTGGAGCCAGAGGTATAGAGCTGAAATAAAAATGGCTAGCTATCTGGGGGTGGGGGCGCACCCCTTTAATCCCAGCAGAGGGAGGTGGATCGCTGTGAGTTCAAGGCCAGCCTGGTCTACAAAGTGAGTCCAGGACAACCAAGGCTACACAGAGAAACCCTGTCTCCAAAAACAAAACAAAACAAACAAACAAAAACAAAAAGATGGCTTAGCTATGTTGGAAGTGAGATGTGATGGTGACAAGCAAGATGCATCCAGAGTCAGAAGGTCAAGGGGTTCCACATGGGAGCAAGTCACACCCGACAAGTTGCTCACTGGAGGAGGTGTGGATGTCTGTGTGAGGAGGGCCAGCTCGGGGAGGGGCGGTAGGGTCAGGGCCCAGGAGACACCTGCAGAGATGGACCCTGAGGATTTTAGCTGGCGGGGGGAAAGCGGGACAACGTGATCCAACCTGGGTGGGTTGGAGACAGTGAGTAGGGCAGAGCAGAAGGAGGCTTCCTGTGTGGACAGGAAATAGAGGCTTAATGGCACTCACGTGGAGGTACACAGGAAACAGGGGCCCCTTCCCCAGAGGCCCAGCTGAGGTGTAGCTTCCCCTTAACAGCTGTTGGGGTGGTGGTGGGTAGGGTGAGGGGGTGAGGGGGAAGGGGACACAACAAGGAGTGTCTTGTCACCCAGCCCAAGTTGGTTTAAAACCCACAACCCTCCTGCCCCAGCCTCCAGAGTGCTGGGTGACAGATATATATATGTTCCTTGGCTGGCTTCCCCCCCCCCCCTGATGTATATAGGTGGCTATTTTGCCTGAATGTAAGTCTGTGCACCACTTTCATGCCTGCTGCCTGGAGAGGCTAGAAGGCAGCACTGGATCTCCTGGGACTAGGGTTCTAGATGGTTGTGGGCCACCATGTGACCCTAGAATCAAACTGAGATTTGGAAGAACAGCCAATGCTCTTAATTACTATGCCATCTATCTCTCCAGCCACCCCCCCACACCCCCTTCCTGGATATCCTAAAACTTTTTTTTTTTTTTTTTTTGTAGATCAGGCTGTCCCCAAACTCACATAGATCTGACTACCTCTGCCTCCCGAGCGCTGGGATTTAAAAGTGTGTGTGTGTGCACGCGTACGCCACTATGCAGGGCTAACACCCCATGCCCTGTACGGCAGGTGGTCTTTGCCTATTTTAGCCTTTAACTCCCTCTGTAGCAAAGAAGTTCAAGGATGATTTTTTTTTTTTTTTTCGTTTCAAGACAAGGTTTCTCTGTGTAGCCTTGGCTGTCCTGGCCTCACTTTGTAGACCAGGTTGGCCTCGAACTCACAGCAGTCTGATCCGTCTGCCTCTGCCTCCCAAGTGCTGGGATTAAAGGCATGTGCCACCACCACCCGGCTCAAGGATGATCTTAAGCTTCTGATGATCCCAGGAGAGGACAGGCTAAGGACTAAGATGGCCACAAGTGACTAAGAAGGAGCTGGGGAGCTGGGCGTGGTGGCGGATGCCTTTAATCCCACCCAGCACTCGGGAGGCAGAGGCAGGTGGATCCCTGTGAGTTCGAGGCCAGCCTGGTCTACAAAGTGAGGCCAGGACAGCCAAGGCTACACAGAGAAACCCTGTCTCAAAAAAATCTAAAACCAAAACCAAAAGAACAGTCTCTAGGGACTAGAGTGGTCCCCAACCTTCCTAATGCTGCAACTCTTTAATACAGTTCCTCCTGTTGTGGTGACCTCAACCATAAAGTTATTTTTGTTGCTACTTCATAGCTATAATTTAGCTCTTTTGTTTTTGTTTGTTTTTCATGACAGTGCTTCTCTGTGTAACTTTGGCTGTCCTGGAATTCACTCTAGAAGACCAAACTGGCTTCAAATTCACAGAGATCCTCCCGCCTCTTAATTTTGCTATTGCTATTAATTGTTTTTTGTTTGTTTGTTTTGCGAGACAGGGTTTCTCTGTGTAGCCTTGGTTGTCCTAGACTCACTTTGTAGACCAGGCTGGCCTCGAACTCACAGGGATCCGCCTGCCTCTGCCTCCCTGAGTGCTTATTGCTATGAATTTTAATGCAGATACTTTTTGAGATAGAGGTCTGCCAAAAGGGTTGCGAGTAATTGCTTGAGAACCACTAGAGTTTAGGTGATGATATATACCTTTAGTCCCAGCACTGGTCTACAATAGTGAGTTCCAGGACAGCCAGAGCTACACGTTGGTTCCCTAAAAACTCACCAAAACACAATTGCTATGTTGACAAGCCAGACCTCAGAGAGATTCGCCTGCCTCTGCCTCCAGGTGCTGGGATTAAAACCTTGAGCCTCCACATTGAACTCCTTTCTTGAAGCTGCCTTCGGTGACCCAGCTGAACTTAATCCTGAGCCTTTTGTCCAGGCCCCGCCCCAAATCCCGGAACACAGCCACGCCTCTTGGCCGTGTGTCTTTTCGGGCTCTGCCACAGCCAAAGCTCTACCTGGCTGGACCCTCCTACCGGTCGCGCCCACCAGCCACGCCCACGAGCCGGCCACGCCCACGAGCCGGCCACGCCCCCGTTGCCCAGGTCTCCCTCTGGCAAGCTCGGCGAGTGGAGTCAGGAAAGGACGCGCCACACCAGCTGTCCGCCGACCCCCAATCCCGGCCCCACCCCGCGTCCATGGCCGCACCCGGACCCCGCGCCTTGCGAGCTGCTCTCTGCGGCGGTTGTTGTTACTTCCTCCTGTGTACCCAGCTGGTTATAGCTGGTAACGCTGGGCAGGAGCTCATTAGGGGTCCAGGCAGGGGCAGGTGGAAGGTGTAGCTTACTTTAGCTTTGGCTTGTGGAAGGGAACTTTTTTCGATGTCTGCAGAACTCCAGGATGTGTTGAGACCTTAGCGCAAATTTATAGGCTTCAGGTGTTGGGGGCTAGGAAACTTAGGCGGATATGGAGAAAGTGACTCCAAATGCCCTTGGGAACTTACCCCCTCGGGGGACAAGGGGTGCTAGGGCGTAACCAGGACATGTACAGAGGTGGGAGCCGCTGTCGTGAGAGAGGTGCTGCAGCTTGGGGCCTGGTACTTTGCTGCTTTCTTCCCATTTCTACCCCCCACTCCCAGGTAAAGGAGCTCGTGGCTTCGGGCGAGGAGCCCTGATCCGCCTGAATATCTGGCCTACTGCCCAAGGGGGCTGCAAACACCTGGGACACTGTGACCTTTGTGTGG